>NC_134955.1:40813755-41113755 GCF_965638725.1 Aptenodytes patagonicus | reverse complement strand
TAATAGCTTTTTCTTTTCCTTTGCACTCCATGCAAATGTGGACAAATATTACCTGTTAGCACACATTAAATTAGGTACCTGCATCCTGAGCAGAAACATCAAGGCTGTTGTGCATTCGTTCCTCATTCTTAAGAATGCATGAAAAAAATAACATTATAGACAAACAAAAGAGACATAGAAGCAAATTATTACAAGTCAAAAATGGTAACATGAGGACAGAAGTTCACTTGTATGAACTAGTGTAGGTCCATTAAAGTAAATGGAGTTGACTTGATTAGCCTGTGCTGATATCGGACCACAGACTTTGGCAAGCTCGCATCGTTGCAGGAGCATTTACTTTCCATTGCCTTTTTTGATGTCCTACTCATTTTTTACCTCGGTTTAATATGCACAGCGTGAAGTCTCTAAATTATCTAGATAGGCTTATAAGAGTTTCCTAATAAACCACAAATTAAGTAACTTGTTGCTGATTCTTGTCACATCCCACCTGTGGGAAGGGGAGAGTGACTAAGGTCCGCAGATCCCCTCGGTGTGGATTAAGGTGAAATAACACTCAAGGTCCAAACATGAACTCCAACGTTAATGTCACGAACACTTCTATAAGCATCAACCCTCTATGTCTTAATATATAATACAAGCTAAGCGGCTTTGTGAGGAGTTGAGGTAGGCCTTGTATTACTTAGCAACATCAAAAGCAGAGAACAAGAAGGAGGAGGGGGAGAGAGAGCGAGAGCGAGAGAGCTGGGAAGCAGGAGAGAGGTAGAGACAGATAGAGAGATCACCAATCCTGGATCCAGCATCGGACTTGCCAACGAGGGGGGGGTGTCAGTGTGGAGAGTGCCCTAAGGAGGCTCACGTGCGCCCCTATTTATTGGCTCCAGCCCAAGGTTTCTAGAGTCTTCTCTCACCCCAGCTCCAGGAGTGGTTGAGACATTAGCGAGTCAAGGAGAGTGACACCGGGCCCCTTGCCGTGGCTGGCTTCTGGAGCTTTTCCTGGGGCATTGTCTGTGCTTACAGCACAGCCACGTGGCCTCATCCCTTACAATTCTTAATATCATTTTCACAGAGAGGGGGTTAGTGTTCCCGCTAGTTTAAGTGTTCCCAGACAAAAATGTAAGAATGTATGATGTAGCATATGTGCCATGAGTGCGAAACATCCTAAGCCTGTCAGACACACTTTACATCTGCATAATCTGCAGCACTGATCAGCCAGTGCATATGTGGACCTGTCTAGAACATACAGAAATCTAGAAAAATGCCCACTGTATTTTTTCCCCTTATATTCAATTTCTTTATGGAAATCTGCAATTGTCTATGCCTGGAATAGTCTTTCTGCTAAGTAAATGTTTATAATTTTATATCATATTCCTGAACAATGCTAACAATAATGTTACCATCACATATATATTTTTATAAGATTTTGATGGAATTTACAGCTGTATTTTATATGATTTCAAGATCTCTTTGCATTTACCTAAAGACTGCAGATAATCTGAATGTCCTTTCCTCAGTAAAAAAATTCTTACTGAATTAAAAGTGTCCGTGATAAGCCTTGTGTATGTATTTCCAGGGGAACAGGTAAAAGGCTACTGAATCTACTAATTTAATATTCCCTTTTCAAAAGAAGTTTCTCTCCTGACCTCCTCTAAGGAATAAAGCAACAATCCTGGGCAAGCAGAATTACAGAGTTTGCTTGTAGGAAATATTAACTTTCAGTTCTTGAAATGCATATCAAATATACTAGTAGTCTACTCCAGACCAGCATGCTATTTAAACTAGTAGATAAAGACCTCTGTAGATAAAGTAGATAAAGACCTCTGAAGGAAGTATCTACAGAGGATTGCTCTGTTTTCTTTAGTTAATACCTGGGGAAATGTGCTTGATACAAAGGCAAAAAGCTTGCTCTTCAAATGTTATTTTATGAGCCCCAGTGATAACATCTATCTGTCTGGGATAAATTAATATAATTTCAGGAGGTGTTAAACTTCCTCTGAAACAAGGAGGATCACCTCAAATGTCTCTTTTAATTGGTGGCAGTTTCAACAACATGTTTCTGAGAGCCCTCTCAGGTACAGCACTCATAACAGACTGCTGCTGGTTTGTCCTTCCAGCAGATGAGCACGCCTGGAGCACAAAAATCAGTTTACTTGAATAACTTTCTCTTTTGCATTTTGTACTTTGACATGCCTAACAGGAAACTCTTACAGGTCAGAGGGGAGTGACTTCTGCTGAGAAAAAAAATGAATGCTGCGTAATGGACAAAGACAAGTTAATTGAGCCCATTTTCTGAGTCACTTGTCTGTCTTCAGATTACCCCACTTCGTGACTAGGCCATGTCCCATAAATACAACATATGCCTTGCCTAATCATATAGGTCAAGTCTGTAAACCTAGCTGTGAACTGCTGGTTGCTGGTGAAAAGATTAGATGGCCAAGGTTTGGGATGTGGGATGTAAAATAGACTGTAATTAGACTAGATTAGATATTTCAGATTTGTGCAGCCCATGGCTGGGCTTTAATCTACTTTGTCCTTATTGTCCTCTTAATTTCCTAGTACGCTGCACAGATATGTTAATTTAGTACTCATGCTGAATGTAAGGTCACAGTGTCTCACTTTTGTCTGTACTTGATTGCTTATCACCTTTTCAGACTGCCATCTCTGTTTGCCATGTGTATTTGATGATTGGTCCTCAGTAAGTCCCTCTGCAAGAACACTGATCATGTTTTCTTTTTTTCTCTAGCAGCTGCACAGTAATTTCACATGACATAATGTAAATGTACTCATGAAGTAAAGGGAGTCCCTCTCAGCTCATGTTGACTGTGCTCATGGAGGTGTTCACCAGTCTGTTGAACACATTCTGCAGTTGTTATCTTTTTTTTTTTAAACAGGCAGAATGCAAACAGAGGACCATATAAAGACAGACAAGCATTTTGTCTGTTTCTGAATCTCTTTCTCTCCTACACACAATACGCGTGTTCATTCCAATGGAAGACATGTGGCTAAATCCCCTGTACTATTTGAAAATTTCAAGAGATGATTTTGTGAAACATCCTTTTATGTTCTAGCCTGGTACACTGCTCCTCCCTGGCCATTATTGTCAGTAGGCAGTCAGCGAGATACTGAAATAGAGTACAGATGCAGATCTCAGACTTAGTTAAAGAAGTTTGGGGTTTTTTTTTTTCATAAAATATTCTGTAAAAGCCTTTGAGTTCTTATGTTCAGTTCTTATGTGAGAAAACAAAACTGATGATTTAGAATTTTAAAATATACTTTATTTTTATACCTTACAAAATGACAAGCGAGAAAGAATGCCAGATGGACCATTTGGCTTAAAGTTCTAACAAAAATGGAAACAGAGATGACAATAATCAGGCAAATATCATTGCATCAGTGAAAGTTCCAACAGCAGCTTGGTTTAAAGTATTGAAATAGTTACATGGCAGGTTTGCAAGCATTCCAAATCAGCAGGAATTAACAATCTCTGCTACAAAATACACAGACTAGTTCTCTAAAACTTTGTTCAATAGAGGCTATCTTTATGTGGCTCATGCTTAATTTCTTCAGTTGGCAATTTTCTGCATTGCATGAAATAGTTACAAGATTTATTGGACTAGTGAGACAGAATATGCAATGGTTCATGACTAGCATAATAGCACAGTGATTAGGGTACTTACCTAGGAGGAAGGATGCCCCTGTTTTCCTTCATTTGACTATCCTTCATCACTGGAGGATTTTTGAAGGTGCAACCCTGAGGATTTTGTCTTGAGCCTGACTTACATTAATAGTAATGTTTTAATGAGAAATCCAAGGTGTGGACTAGACTTCCCTCATACAATCTGTAGATGACATCACATTGGAAAGTGTTGTAAACACTTTGGAGGAAAGGCTTAAAATTAAAAAGGAAATTGATTAAACAATAAATGGTCCAGAATCAAGGAGATGAAATTTGATTGTGACAAGTACAATCATGTATTTAGGAAACAGAAATTAAATTCACTGTTACAAAATAGGAGGTAGATGGATATGCAGCTGTACAGCTTGAAAGAGTCTTGGACTTCAGGACACCCAAACTTGAATTTCTTCTATACACCTTCTATTTCCTATAATACACCACCAGAGAGGTAGTGGATGCCCCATCCCTGGAAACATGCAAGGTCAGGTTGGACGGGGCTCTGAGCAACCTGATTTAGTTGAAGATGTCCCTGCCTATGGCCAGGGGGTTGGACTAGATGACCTTTAGAGGTCCCTTCCAACCCAAACTATTCTATGATTCTATGATTCTATGAATACAGATTGACAGTGTAATGCTCTTAAGGGAGCGGGGGTGGGTGGGTGGGAAGACATAAATTTCTCTTTGCTGTGTGTGAAAAATGTGACACTTGTAAAGCAGTAGACGTTATTATTCTTGGCATTTGTGAGGCCATTTTTGGAACAAATAATTATCAGAAGTAGTGTACGCTTATTGATGTCTCTCCTGATGCTTAGAGCTAGACTAGATGGTCAGTTGAAATGTCTTCAGATGCTATATGTATCAGAGGAGAAATTCTTCCTTCCTCAGGGAAATTCATGGAGCTCCTTTTTCCATGTATGAAATGTTCTTATCAGTAAACATTCTGCTCCAAATTTCCTTGCAAGGCCAAATACACTTTTGGGAAAATACATCTCAAACTGCCGAATGTCAAACTATGGAACATAAATATTTAACCTAAGACTCAAATTTTGGGGAAAAAGATGCAGAACACTTAATATTCTAGAAAGTCCACCTCTAACTGTCAGTAAGTCTTTCTATATCTTCAGTATAATGATTCTTCATTTTCAATTTACATAATTGACAGTGATAAAAATGAGTTGATTTGTGTGCAACTTTGGTGTTAGAACCAAGTGAATGTGTCTTTTATAATAAGGACTGTTTGAAAGATAAGCATTCCATGTTGCTGCGTGAAATAGAAAGTGATGTCTGGCTATTCTTTCTCCCTCATGTATATCTTATATATTTTAAATTAAGATAGGCAAACTATATAGGTTCCTTTTTAGTTACTCCTATAATGTCTATACCCTAAATTTGTCTTTCATGCTCAAATTATACACTTGCAATGTACATCAAATACATTCTTGACCATTTATTTACTATTTTCATACATCTCTAGTGCATGGTATGTATTTGTTTGCTACAATGTGATTGTAGTATGCTCTTCTCTGCCAAGCTGCTAAAATAAATGTTCGAAAATAACTTTATGATTCATGTTGCCACAATTTACTTCAGAGATCATGCTAGCAGCTTCCCACAGGAAATACACTTTTTTAAAAAGAGAACAAGTATCCAAATTACTTTTATGTCACATCCAGTGAATATCACTGACATTATTTAAAATGCTATTTATTTATTTAGTTAATAACAATAGGGAAAGAATGCAATAGGACATTGCAAGTAGGAGACAGAGATTTATACAAATGTGCCTGAAAGTAGAATGAAAACATTACTGAATGATCTTCAGATGCTTAGCTTTATCAAGCTGTCATGTTCACATTTTCTATATGTTTCTCACACGTGGAAGAATATCTGAAGTTAAATATTTTTCACATGTGACGGCTGAACTGGCTTTCAAAAGAAATGCCCTGGACTAGTAGTTCTTCAGTTAATTAAAAACGTTACTATGGATTTTACAAATTAACTTAACAAAGCTGTAAATTTCTTCCAGCTCAGAGTATTTCAGAAATTAATATTTTAAAGACAGATCTAATAGGCACTTACATGTTAGATCCCACTAAGCCAAAATTTTCAAAATGGATTCCTCACTGCAGAGTTAAGATTTCTAAGTTTTCTACAGATAGCTACGTGCTTCAGAAAGAAATGTAGTAACTGGTGATGTAGATGATCAGGTAAGCAGACATTTAGTATGCACTGCTTGACTTAGAGCCTAGTAGCTATGGATATAAGTGAGGAGAGCTGATTTCCATGTTCCCAGGCCTCTTTATACATTTTACATGAAAAAATTGTTCAATAAAATATTGAAGTAATTGGAAGAAAACAACCCACCTCTCCTCTTTCTGTTCATCTTTATAGAACCCTTTAAACACAGTCACAGCTGTTCTTGCTGGCTCAGGGAATCTCTGAGCTTTTCTGCAGATTAGAAAAGTTTGAACAGCTTCAATAGAAAAGATAGAAACTTCCTTATTCTACTCAAACCAGGATACCATGATGGCTCTGGCATTCTTGTGGGAGATGTGGGTTTGAATGTTTCCAATAACAACATGAGAAAAGAAGGTACCTCTGCTACTGGAAGGAGAAAGGGGGAGCGGAGTGCCCTATATTCAGATTAAAAATGACCATGTAAGAGAATGCCGTGTATTGATCTCACTTATTCAAGATGAGCAAAATGACAATTCACTCCTTTTTCTCTAGGTAGGAGAAATCACAAATTTCCCAGTCCTGTTGCTACAGAGAGTCAGTGCTTCCAGAATAAGAGAAGCAATCCCCAAAACTTTCCTTTCTTAGAGCTCTTTTCTTCTTCCCTAGTAATTCTAGAGTCACTCCTTCTTGCTTTCAAATTTACACTCACTGTCCTTCTTTAATAAGACCCTAAAATCTCACAATTTACTTAAAGCATCCACCTGATGCTTGTTTCTGCTAGGCCTTTCAAGTGCTTAAGTCAGAAACTGCAGTGTCTAGAGAGTTTATGAATTCGAGTTCAGCAGGGGTTTTCAGCCCTGCGTCACTGGATTTAGGGCCTGGAAAACTACCTGAGCCTTTTTTTCACATCTATTTCCTATTTTAGCCTAAATATGTGCCTTTGATATTGCATATAAAATATAGCTAGTTCTAAACCAAATAGAACAAAAGTTCCCAATTCTTAGTTAATAATTGGTTAATAGTGCAGAAATTACTGATGTATGAGGAGAGGATAGCCCTGGGGCCTACTTTATGAACAACATTCAGCCTTCTATCTGCAAGTTTCTTTTTTTCATTATGGTTTTCAACTCTATCAGGTAGGTAAAATTTTATATATAAAATTGGAATGAATCCATTTTAATTAATATGATAGTGAATGAAAATATTTATTAATCCCTGCATTAGAAGAGTAGCATTAAAAGAACATGACTAAAAGTATGCTGAAATAAATTTTTAATTCGTTTTTAATCCTGACATTGCTTTATTTTTTTTCTGAAATTTGAAACCATTCTTGATTAAATCGCTATCACAGCCCTCTCCTTATTTTGTCTTTGTTTTTTAGATTTCTATCTGCTGTCTTTTACCTGGCAGATGTGTGTGTATGCACTCATAAGTGAGCAATAGGAGACGAGTGTTGAAGGAGGTGGATTTACAGCTGCAATCAATTAACCTGTTGCTAGGGAACCATCAGCTGCCCAATCGAAAAACAGCAATCAACCAGCTAGAGTCAGCAGGATATAAAATGGAATTACAAAACATTACAGTTCCTCCCCTTTTTATTAAAATTTTATTTTTTTTTTTATTTTATTAATGCTTTTTTATGAAGGGGGAGGGAAGAAAAGTTTGATAGCAAGGAGTTGAAATGTCAAATATGTTTCACGCTTAGTCTAGGCACTTAACAGAAAGGCTGCCAAGCAGGAGCTTGGATTTGTGTTTGGATATCTTTATGTTCATCAGTGTTAAACAAAATGAAATATAGTGATGCAGTATGTGGAAATATATTACAGAAGACTTAATTTGACCGCAGCAGGTTAGCCTAATGTGGTCTGATCTGGGAATACTTTGAAAACCCTAGGCATTTTATGGAATGCCAGCTAATTAAAGCTTAATAAACTTCAAAGAGCGAGTTGTGGTTAGCAGGGATAAGAGATGACCACAACTGATACATATGGAAGCAGAAGATTTCATTTCACCCACTTAGAGCTCACTCAGGTGTATGAGGGATTGCAGACTTGAAACAGAAATCACTATCTGAAGTTCAAATGTGATTTTTGACTCTGACAAAGCATCTGTTACAGGTTGTTTCAGGCTTGTTTTGTTTGTTGTGGCAGAGAAGGGCCTGTTTTAAAATGGCTTTTATAGTCTGCTTTTACTTTGAAATATTTAGAGAAATGTTAGAGTAGAATAGACTTTTCATACTGATTGTACGTTCCATTGTTATTCTTTAAACATACTATTTCTGTCATCTTTGGTATTCATAGTCTTCGATATTAACGTAAAAGACTAAAGTGAAGTACCATCAAAAAATATCCACTGACTGCCTACCTTTTTTGATGGCCATCTGAGACAAAATAAACTGGTCCTTCCTGAACAGTCTTCTTGCATCACTCTTACTTGCAGAGGATAAAAAGCTAGGCTAAACTTTGGAAATGTCTTCTAGTCCTATCATGTTGATTCTTGCTTCCATTTCTAGATGTGTTGATGTATTGGAGAGGCAAAAAGGAGCAAGAGAGAAGATGGAGGCTTGTTTTTGGTCATTCAATCATCCAACCACCTGTGGTGTCTTACATATCAGAAGTAGTATCTCTAAGAAGCCCAGGTATTTAAAGCTATGTGTCTGCAATGTTATTGCTTAATTCACATTTATAAATTCGAAATAATGAATTTTGTGACATCTGTTTGGCAGGAACTAACCAATCTAAGTGTGAAGCACCAGCTTGAGACCAGCCTGTGTGCTCTGTGTATACCTTATACACTACATCTATATATGGTTTGCTGTAAGTAAATGTGACATAGAACACAAAATAGCTATATATAATTGTTTTTCAATGTATATAGATAAGAAAGCTTTCGGAATGAAAAGTAACATGAAAAGAAATATCTATGGGACATATCAGAACTGTCTATACTTCCTAATGTTATAAACAGAAAGAATTTTTTCTGTCATACAGATGAAGGCTGCAAAATTTGTTTTATTTATTTGTTCTTTGTGGTGGTAGAACTCCATGTTGTGGAAGCAGTTCAAAAATATCTTCTCTAAGTGGTCATGGGGCTGAGCCAAACATTGCAGCACCAGTAATGAGTGGTTCTGACACTCCCCTTAACTGTGTATCCATCTCTGTTCATATCTTATTCCACTTCTGTCAAAATAGCACTACTGAATACAGGTTCCCAAGTACAGTAACATAACATGGCATTGCTGCTGGCATAAAAGGAAGAAAAGGGAAGTGCCCTGATCTTGTAGCCTCAGCTCTCTTCCTTTGCTGGGGGTGGCCTTTTGAATGTCTCCTGCTTGGAGACAGGCACAAACTAGGGCAGAGTGTGCAGGAAGGGTGCTGTGGCTGCTCAAGTCTAGTACATTGTGATGTGTGGATTCACTGATAGAAGAAGGGAACAAATTTGTTGCTACGCCAGCGCAGGCTGGACTCTGCATTTCTAAACTGCAACTGCATTTGAGACACTTTATTTTACTTAAGGCTTTGAATTTTAATCATTCATCAGTTTGTGCTCTAGGCAACTGTCTATTTTGCTTCTGCCTGAAGTCACCTTGAGGTCTGGGTGTCAGCTGAGATTGAAGTACAGTGATTGGGTACACCTACTGTTACAGAATATAGGAGAAGCAAGAATAAAGGTTTACTCAGGAAGCTAGTTTTTATACAGTTTGGGGACTTTAAGCAGTTTCAATATTGCAAATTTAATATATCAGCCCATCTCTGCAGAACAGGTAAATTTTTGAAGTTTCAGGGCTGAATATTGAATGACTGTAGTAATATTCAGATTTATTAAGTCAAGGAAATGTGTTATCTACCTTTTAAAATTCATATTATAATAAGGTATTTTGGAACTATTACTTCTGCATGTTTTTTTTCGGGCACCTACCTGTTGTTTGTGCCTCTTGTAGCCAGCCTTTCATGAAATGTCATAGGAGTATGCAGATGACTAGTGTATATTTTATTAATTTCTAATGTTCAGGTATTTTTGTATACCATGCTTCAACTCCATGTAATGAAAAATCATTGTAGGTGAAAAAAACTGCTTGTATATTAACTACAAGCTAAATTTAGTTTTATTTTATACTTCAATGAAGTACTTTTAAAGAGAAATTTAGATGTTGGATCCATGTATTCACTGGGGTGATTGGTTTCTAAGGTATGATTAAGAGGAAGCCCACAAATATGCACTACATTTATTCGTTGAGTGCACACAGTATTGGAGTCAGGCAGAAGATTAATTATGTTACATTATAGATTGTCTTGGAATGACTGCAGTTACTAAGTATCAGCCTGCTTGCATGTGAATCTGCCTCCTGCTGCAGACTCAACATGTTCCTTATGCTAGGTTTAGTAAAATAGACCTGCACTTGATGAGTTATTTGAGCAATAACGTCATTATATTGCAAAGCAATATCAGGAAGTTTATCTTCTTAAATATGTATAAACCGAGTTTTCTTTTAACTGAAATATAATCTTAGCCAAATGTCATAGGTTACTAAATTGAAGGGTGGTGGTAAAATTCTTGATTAAAAACATACATTGCAAAATTAGTGACCATATCTTCTCCAGTAGTTTCACTCCTGGAGGCTATGTAGTCTCAACTTAAAAATGAGATGAAGAGCCTTTATTGTCTTTCTGGTTTTGTTTCCCTAATATTATCACAGAACACACACACACAAATCACTTTAGCAGCAATGCCATTTAAATGATGAACTGGTTCTGAGATGGCTAGAATAGCGGACAGAAAGTATATTAACATCTGCTAAGTGATAGTTGAACATGGAGCTTCTGTAAGCTAAAACAAGGGGGTTGGGAAGGGGATGTGAAGTTTCAGAGCAGCCTTGGCTACAGCAACTGTGAGATGGTGGAGTTCAGGATCCTGAGAGGAGGGAACAAGATAAATTGCAGGATCACAACCCTGGACTTTAGAACAGACTTTGGCCTGTTAAGGGACTTGCTTGGGAACCATAGGATATGGTCCTGGAGAGAAGGTGGTCCAGGAGAGCTGGTGATTTTCAAGGATTACTTTCTCTGAGCTCAAGAGTAATCCTTGCCTATGTGTAGGAAGTCAAGCAAAGGTGTCAGGAAGCCTGCATGGTTGAGCAAGGAGCTCCTTACAAAACTCAGACAAAAATGAACTGTACAAGCGGTGGACATAGAGTTGGGTGACCCAGGACAAATATGTGTCTGAATGTGGGGGGATGAGGTTAGGAAAGCCAAAGCCCAACTGGAGTTGAAATTGGGAAGGAATATGAAAGGCAGCTAGGAGCTAAAGGAAGACTAGAAAAATGTGAATATGCTGCCAAAGGGGGCAAGGGTTCCTGGTGACAAAAAACATGGATAACATCAAGGTACTTGATACCTTTTCTGGAGATCAGGGGAACTACATGCTGGGCAGCCTCACCCGGATCCCTGGGAAGGTGATGGAGCAAATAATCTTGGAAACCATTTCCAAACACAAAGGCAAGAAAGTGATTTGGAGTAGTTGGCTTAGATTTACAAAGGGGATATCAGGCTTGACCAACCTGATAGCCTCCTACAATGAGGTCACTGTCTTGGGGGAGCAGTGGATGTTGTGTGTCTTCAGCAAGGCTTCCAACACTGTCTCCCATAACACTCTCATTAACAAACTGATGAGTATGACCTAGATAAGTGGACAGTGAGGCAGACTGAAAACTGGCTGAACTGCTGGGCTGTAAGGATTGAGATCAGTGGCACAATTTGGACTCCAGTCAGGTACCCCAGAGGAGTACACTCCTCTCCAAGGGAGGAGTGGCTGATACACCAGTTGATTGTGCTGCCATTCAGAGGGACTTTGATAGGCTGGAGAAATGGGCTGAGAGGAACCTCATGAAGTTCAACAAAGGGAAAGGCTCGAAGTCCTGCACCTGGGGAGGAACAATCCCATGCAATAATACAGGGTGGTGGCTGACAGTCTGGAAAGCAGCTTTGCAGAAATGGACCTGGATGTCATCTTGAATGGTGAGTTGACCATGAGCCAGTAATGTACCCTTGCAACAAAGAAGGTCAACAGCATCCTGGGCTGCATTAATAAGATTGTTACCAGCAGGTCAAGGGAGGTGATTCTTCCCCTCTACTCAGGATTGGTGAGATCACACATGAAGTGCTGTGTTCAGTTCCAGACTCTGAAGCATGAGACATGGACATCCTGAAGCAAGTTCAGCGAAGGGTCACTGAGTTGATTAGGGGCTTGGAGCATCTGTGAAACAAAGAGAAGCTGTGAGAGATGAGGCTATATAGCCTGGAGAAGAGAAGGATCGAGGGGGGTCTTATCAATGTGTATAAATACCTAATGGGAAGGAGTAAAGAAGACATACCCAGACTCTTCTCAGTGGTGCTGAGGGACAGGACAAGAAGCAATAGGCACAAATTGAAATATGGAAAATTCCATTTAAGAAACAACTTTTTAACTCAGAGGGTGGTCAAACACTGGAACAGGTTGATGAGAGAACTGGTGGAGTCTCCATCTCTGGAGATAGTTGAAAACTGACTGGCTGTGGTCCTGAGCAGCCAGCTGCAGTTGACCCTGCTCTGAGCAGGGAACTAAGACTAGATGATCTCCAGAAGTCCCTCCAACATCAGTGATTTTGTGGAAAGAATTAAGACCACAATTTACTTACTGATAATATAAAGAATCTGATGTAAGGAACCTCACTCAAGTTGACCTGTATAACTTTTTTGGTTTGATACCAAGAGAAAGTAAAAATTCACCACCTTTTCCTATTCAGTTGCACTGAATTTTCCTTGTCCTATTAACAGCAATTAATGCTGGGAGGCATTATGAAGAACTCGGGTTTTCCATCATTTTGGCTTTCTTTTCACACATGGCACAGGTTATGTCAGTGCAGACTTGCTGAGAGAAAATAGAAGACAAGTACTCCCTAGATACATGAATGGCTGCAAACACCAATTTCACTGCTATAGGAAAATAACTTGTGTAGCAAAAAGGCTAATAGTAATCCTGACAGACAGGTTGGTGGAGTCATTATCTGCAATGATGCTTACATAGTTGTTTTCCTACTTCTATCCTTTTTTCTAAGATTATTTTACTAGGATAATATGCCTAAAATCAGATCCTTCTTTGTATATCCCTCAATGAAATCAGTTGATCAGTAATCAATTTGATTACTATCAAATAAATGGAGAGAGTTTATCTTTGAGTGAGAATTGCAGCAACCAGTGTGATGAACTGGGAAATTCAAAGATGCTCAGGAAGCAGGTGCGTCCCAGTATTTTTAGAAAGGGTAGAACTTAAATATTTTCCCTAGCTACTACAAAATAACTTCCAAACAAAATAAGTAACAGTATTATTGAAAACCTGAGGCTCTTTGAACTTTGAGGGTTACAGGGATTTCATGGTACCTGAATATGAATGCTGAATCACTTATGTATCTAGCTCAAAATCACTGATTTGGAAACTTGCACAACGTGATGGCAAGTAATTATCAACCACCTTCTGCATCCAGTATAATGTATTGCATTTATTACCTTATGCCATTACAGAGTAATTGACACTTTTAGCTGTATCAGCAAACTCTCAGTTGGCTGCAGCATAAAAATATCAAGGTATCGGTAAATGACTTTTTATTTTTTGATATTATATTATATCTACAGTTCTGACAGAGGAAGTTAAATATTAGTTGTTTTTTAAAAAAGTATAGGAGTAACCACTGAACAAGTTTGTTCCAAGGACAACACAACTGATGATGGCCTCTTTTTATGGATCTGAATACTTTCCATCCTCACTGCAATAATGCTAAGATTTGTGGGCAAGAGGTAGCACATATGGTAGTTAATCTTGAGCTACGTACATGTTAAATGACTGGCAACTGGGTTCATACTATTTGGCCAGCCAGTTGATGCCAAACAGTTGCATGTAATATCAAACAGTTCTGTCTGCCTTTTTCTCTGTGAAAGCCTTAATTTGATCTCTCCTTTCCTATTCAAAGAATTTTCATGAAAACTTGTGGGGAACATAATTCTTTTTGAGAATATATTCTGCCTTTGAATTGGTGAGATGGGAAGAAAAATTGAGTAGGATGAAGTTTTGAGCTGAAGATGGAAAGACAGACATTATGATCTCAAAAGTCTTTCTTTTGGAAACCAGAGAAAAATAAGCATTTTCTGACAGAGTACTCATAGCTGTCTTCTGAATAGTAAAGAACATTGAGTCAGATGATACTGTTGTTGACATTTTTAATGGCAGTTATTTTTAGTGGTGAGGTATGTGCAGTTTTAAAACTATGAAATAGCCTTATTGGACTGAAATTCTTGAACTATACAACACTAAATCCCATTTTCTCTAAAGGATTATTTGCCACAACTAGAAATAACCTCAGAAGTCTAAAGGAAAAAAAACAAACCAAAACCAACAGTGACTTTTTTTTTGATCTTAGTATTTGAAAGAGGATTGAAATTATACTTCTGAGTGAAAGGGAATATAATTGGCAATATTCTTGACTCCTTAAAATTTCATGTGAGATATGGTTACTGAAAGCTCTAGTTCTGAAAATGGGCTGCTGATAACTAAATTTGTTTGTGTATTTGGTATTTGAGTCATTTATCTGGATTGCTGTGTAAATATGTGGGTTGATTTATGAAACGGCAAAGAAAATCCCAGCACCCAAAACTTCAGAACAGTCACCTAGAAACAGTGAACAAGAAACCATCAGCTTAAAGTTGAGGCTTGTCTACTAGTACCTGTCAATTTAAGAACAAAACTTTAAAAAAAAAAAAAAAAGTGAGGAAAGACAAGCAAAAAAAGTAGATACATTTTCTTTTTTCCTTTTCTCCTGTGGTGAAAATGCGTTGCTGAATTGACATGTGATAATCGTGAACAATTCCAGTGTTCATTGTTAGAAAAAAGTGACAAAGAGTTAGAACAAGGTAAGGTACGTTATTGGTGTTATAACAGTGCCTCAAGGGTCTCCCAGATAATTTTTTTGGTCTTTAATGTCTGTGCAGTGTATAATGAGGCTATGGTCCATGAAGAACCCACACAGGCACATAGGAAACCAAAATAAACTGGATATCTTTGAATGTGAAGCAATAAAAAGAACCCCTCTGAAAAGTATTTCTGATCCTTAAATGAATGCTGAGATGAAAAACTGAGGCAGACAACTCAGCAGTGGCAGGGGTGGTGACTAAACTGGGACTTTTAATGCAGTTTGTTGCCTTCAGTATAATGCAATTGCTCTTCTCCAGCATGATTCAAACCATGTTTTTTTCTCTGCCTTTAGTCAGTCTTTCTTCACAGTCTGAAAAAGTTTTGCTTAGAACTCACCTCAATCTTCATCTGAATTTTTTTGCTACTGTTCTCAAAAAATATTATTTAAAAAAAGATGTATTTTTAGTGGCAGCTGCCAAGATTAGTTTTGGTAATACGTTTGCACTAAAATACCTGCTATTTAATAGTTCTGTTGTGAATTGTATTGATTTGCCTTTGAATAAATATACTGCAGAATTTGGACTTTTTTGTAAATGTAGAAAAATAAATGAACAGTTAATCATATCTGTTTTTCTTAAGGAAGAGTGGCAAGCTTTTAAGGGCTATTATAGTATATTCAATAGATTAAATAAACAATTCTGAAGTCAAGCAAAAGAAGTCAAATGGCAGATATTGCTAATTTTTTGACATTGAATATATCAGTGACTGTAAGTTCTACTGTGAAACTACAGTAAAGAAGAATGAGGGGAAGAATGTATGATTATCACAACTAAAAATGGGTTTAAATATAGAAAAACAATAAAGCTTACTGAATATGTCAGAGTCAATATTATACCATGATACCTGGTCTTTCTCTATACATGGCTATACATTGAAGAAAAGAAATGTTAAAGTTGCTACCTAGTTTTTAATGAAAAATATATACTGTTGTGCATTTTCTTTCCCTTCAACATTTACTGAGAACAGTAACAATGTGAGGTAGGATATTTTAGTGTAATTGCAATGTATTTGGATATTGCAGCATAGTTATGTTGCCCTGGCAGTACTGAGCATTTTACTATGCTGGCCCATTTATGATTGCTGATGCATACAGCTGGTACCTTTGTGAGTTCATCAGTATGAATAAACTCATCTGTGTATCCCAATGCAAATACACTTGTATGTTTCACGCTTGATAAGACAAGTGTCAGATCTGACAAACTTTGCCACAGCTGATTATTATCTTGAGCTTTCAGATCATCTAGACTACTACTTGATAGTGCCTTTGCTGCTGAGGGCACCAAATGTGATCACCACATCCAGGATTTGATCCTCTTTCACAACAAGACAAAGCCATAGTTTCCCATACAAAGTTTCTTGTAAAGTGCACGCATGTGCTAATGTCTTCCATTTCACTTCATCTTTGCTTCAGGAAGACTATAGCACTGCCCATGCCTTTGAGGAAAAAGAATGACAGCTGTCAGTCCCAATTGAGATGAAAATTTACTCTTGTCAAGGAATAAAATTTTGAAAATGCTTCAGATCTTTCCTAGAATGGCTCTTTTGGGCAATTGAAGTGGTTCAGTATTAGCAACAGGTACTGCAACATGAATTATTCAAACTTGATGTTGGATGAGTTCATCCTCATACGCAACTTAAATAAATTTTCAGTTTTAGTAGTTGTAGTAATGATGGAATCTAACAGTTACAGAGCTTCTACTTTGAACATGATAACAAAGATGCCTGTCATTTTTTCCAAATGTACAACCATACTATTATGTTTCTTTTAATGATAGCAGAATATTTACCAGCATACTTTAAAAAACTGCAGTCCCTCTTTGGCTGATGGGCACTAACAGGCAGCAAAAAGCCTATTATGTGTAATCTAGTCTATTTTTAAAAGAAATGTTTTTTTTTACACTGGTTAGAAGAAAAGAACTTCAACCAGTTTTTTGGTTTTTTTTTTTAGTAGGGGATTATTTGTAAACTGATTTCCCCCCCCCCCCCCCCCCCCCAACTATTGAACTGGAATTAAGTATTCTTGGTAGCGGGAATATAACCTGGTAAGGGTAGCTGAATTCTGGAAATACTGTGGACAGGTGACATGGCAATTCTTGGATGATAGTGTGTGTTTTATTAAGATTTGTCTGTGGGGGGAATTACAATAGATGCTGTGCACAAATACACGTTGGTGTGATACACTGATGCTTCTCATTTCCTGAACACAAACTGGTGAAATAAGATATTTGAGCTTCATGCTTCTTAATGGGATACTGAAGGCATATTCATTTCTTGTATCTGTTGGGGCATTTTCTTGCAAATTAGTGCTTGAGAGTATGTTAACCTTGGTGGAGTTATAAAAATTTCTCATAACGGAAGCTGATGGTTTATTCTAAAGCACTGATCATTGATTGCCAAGGCTGCTGTTTTAGGCTATGAACCAAAAGAGAAGAGGAGGAATAAAAGTAATTAAGTCATGACCAGAGGCATTTAAGAAGTGCTGGAGAAAGACAGTCATCTCTATAATCTGCCTGTCAAAAGTGAAGGAATGCAGTTTCCAGTCTAAAGCCTAGGGATTAAGTAATAGTAAGGCAAATGACACAGAATTTTGCCTTGTAGCAATCAAGATTAAAGGGTGTTTCGTACATGTGCTTAATATTTACATTTGTTTATTTTAGTATTTTAAATTAAGATAACAGAAGGAAACACTGACCGGCAAAATTCACTCTTGGGATTATGGCACAGATGCATTTCCCATTATAATTTAGAAATGTTTCTGGTTCATTTAATTTATAAAGCACATTAAAAAGTGCACTACTGAGATGTTTTAATATGAAGATTGTATGCATGCTTACAAAAAAGTGTAATTAGACCATCATTGACAAATCAATTGTAGTTAAGTTAGTGTTAAACAAAAATATAATACAAACCTCCCATGTAACAATATATATGTGACCTGAAGTCCTGAGACAGTACAGTTCTTGTAACACAAAAATGGTTCCCACTGGGTACATGTGGCTGCATAAAATGCATTTCAGACAGTGGGGATTTGCATAGAGAACTTAAATGACTAAGAACACACGTGTGTTTTTCTTCTTCAGTTAAAGCAGTGGCTGTTCACATGCAGTCTACCATGGCTCTTGTAGCTGTCCACTGGAGGGGGGACATTATACACACTTACTTATCACTTTTTAAATAAATAACCCCCCAGAAAAGTACCGCTGAATCATAGTCTGGACAGAACTTTCCAAGTGTTCACCTGCTGTTCTGGCTAACCAAAGGTCGGTGTAGATTAGGGTTACCGCTGAAGGGGCATGAAGGAAGGGATTAATTTGGGTTGGTCAGAGCTCTATTGTGAAAATCTTTCACTGGTATAAATAGAAATAGGTAAAGCAAGTAGCTCTGACACTGCAGCTGACTATTGACTGATAAATTGTTCTAATGAGACTGAAAAATGTAAACTCGGAATGACACACAAATAGGTACATACATCTGTACAAACAGGGAATTTAAGAAACATCATCATGAAATGTTATGGCTCATTTTAGTTTAGTTGCTACTATTAGTGAGGCAAGATACAAAATTACGTCTTTTTTTGACTCACTAATGCAAACTGCACACATGAGACAAAAATGGAAATTTTATTACTAGTGGCAAACAAATATTTTTCTTTGTTTTTGAAGTGCTTGAACTATTTTTACATTGGGAATGCTGCATTTTATTTTTTTTTAAGGGAAGAAACTAGTTTATTGTTGCAGCTTCTTTCTAGCTGTATGCTAAAGTTTGTGCACTAACCAGGCACACGTTATTTTAGGTTGTCCGATAAAGGCAATGAACTTTGAGTGTGCCTGGAACATCTATAAACTGTGATCCTAATTACAATTTCAAAAGGAAAGGAAGATGATGAATAAGACTGCTGTGACTTACACAGTTTATTTTTTTTTTTCAGTACCATTAGAAAGTCTCTCTCTCTCTCAAAAAAAATGTAGCTGAAGTCCCTTATCCCTAAATTGTCCCAGTAGTGGAGGAATTTGGCCAGGCAATTCCATTATTCTGAGGCTGAGTGACTGAATCCAGTGCAACTCTGAGAAATTAACTCTGCTACACTGATTTATCATCATCACTGTCTATTAGTCAATTCTAAACCCCTAGATCTTGTGACAAATAAAGTATTCCAGTAAGTGCAGCATTTTAAATTCCAGTTAAATTACATTCTGCTTTTTAAACTCAATTATCATGAAATCAATTGTAAAATTTCTTCCTACTATGAAATATGAAGAAAATCGTAGTTCTAATTTATAGCAAATGCTAGATTTTTATGCTGTTGTATGATTTATGGTATCCTGCTGTATGTACTTAAAGCAGGGTAAAAGATTCTTAAGGTCAACTGAAGTACTCTTAAAATAGCATGTATTGAAATGAACAGATTTAGAAATAGTGTCCATTTTAGTTTGTACAATTAGTCTTGTAAAACATGTGAAGTTTTCCAAGGCTTAAGAAATGCAAACTAAGGGAGTAAAAGCATGGTACAAGAGAAGCCTGTAAAATCTTAGTTATCATGGAATCATAGAATAGTTTGGGTTGGAAGGGACCTTTAAAGGTCATCTATTCCAACCCCCCTGCCGTGGGCAGGGACATCTTCAACTAGATCAGGTTGCTCAGAGCCCCGTCCAACCTGATCTTGAATGTTTCCAGGGATGGGGCATCCACCACCTCTCTGGGCAACCTCTTCCAGGGTTTCACCACCCTCAGTGTAAAAAAAAAAAAAAAAAAAAAAAAAAAAAAATCTTCCTTCTATCTAGTCTAAATCTACCCCCCTTTAGTTTAAAGCCATTCCCCCTTGTCCTGTCGCAACAAGCCCTGCTAAAGACTTTGCCGCCATCTGTCTTATGAGCCCCCTTTAAGTACTGATAGGCTCCAATAAGGTCTCCCCAGAGACTTCTCTTCTCTAGGCTGAACAACCCCAACTCTCTCAGCCTTTCTTCATAGGAGAGGTGTTCCATCCCCCTGATCATTTTTGTGACCCTCTTCTGGACCTGCTCCAACAGGTCTGTGTCTTATGCTGAGGGCTCCAGAGCTGGACACAGTACTCCAGGTGGGGTCTCACCAGAGCAGAGGAGAGGGGCAGAATCACCTCCCTTGACCTGCTGGCCACGCTGCTTTGGATGCAGCCCAGGATACGATTGGCCTTCTGGGCTGCGAGCGCACATTGCTGGCTCATGTCCAGCTTTTCATCTACCTTCTTGGCAGGGCTGCTTTCAATCCCTTCATCCCTCAGCCTGTATTGATACCGGGGGTTGCCCTGACACAAGTACAGAACCTTGCACTTGGCCTTGTTGAACCTCATGAGGTTCACACAGGTCCACTTCTTGAGCTTGTCCAGGTCCCTCTGGATGGCATCCCATCCCATCCCACTGTCTGTGTCATTGATGAAGATATTAAACAGTACCAGTCCCAATATGGACCCCTGCGGGATGCCACTTGTCACCAACCTCCATCTGGATATTGAGCCGTTGACCACTACCCTCTGGATGTGACCATCTAACCAATTCCTCACCCACCAGACAGTCCACCCATCAAATCCATACCTCTCCAGTTTAGAGAGAAGGATGTTGTGGGGGACCGTGTCAAAGGCCTTACAGAGGTCCAGATAGATGACATAGAACTTGAGGGTGCTCACAAGGCATGAGCGGGACAACCAGGGGATCCGGCCTAGCCAGCACGGGTTCATGAGAGGCAGGTCCTGCTTGACCAACCTGATCTCCTTCTATGACCAGGTGACCCGCCTAGTGGATGAGGGAAAGGCTGTGGATGTGGTCTACCTGGACTTCAGCAAGGCCTTTGACACCGTCTCCCACAGCATTCTCCTAGAGAAGCTGGCGGCTCACGGCTTAGACAGGTGGACTCTGCGCTGGGTCAAAAACTGGCTGGACGGCCGGGCCCAGAGAGTTGTGATGAATGGAGTTACATCCAGTTGGCGGCCGGTCACGAGCGGTGTTCCCCAGGGCTCAGTTTTGGGGCCGGTCTTGTTTAATATCTTTATCGATGATCTGGATGAGGGGATTGAGTGCACCCTCAGTAAGTTTGCAGACGACACCAAGTTGGGTGGGAGTGTTGATCTGCTCGAGGGTAGGAAGGCTCTGCAGAGGGACCTGGACAGGCTGGATCAATGGGCCAAGGCCAATTGTATGAGATTCAACAAGGCCAAGTGCTGGGTCCTGCACTTCAGCCACAACAACCCCATGCAGCGCTACAGGCTTGGGGAAGAGTGGCTGGAAAGCTGCCTGTCGGAAAAGGACCTGGGGGTGCTGGTCGACAGCCAGCTGAACATGAGCCGGCAGTGTGCCCAGGTGGCCAAGAAGGCCAATGGCATCCTGGCCTGTATCAGAAATAGTGTGGCCAGCAGGAGTAGGGAAGTGATCGTGCCCCTGTACTCGGCCCTGGTGAGGCCGCACCTCGAATACTGTGTTCAGTTTTGGGCCCCTCACTACAAGAAGGACGTTGAGGTGCTGGAGCGTGTCCAGAGAAGGGCAACGAGGCTGGTGAGGGGTCTGGAGCACAAGTCTTATGAGGAGCGGCTGAGGGAACTGGGGTTGTTTAGCCTGCAGAAAAGGAGGCTCAGGGGAGACCTTATCATTCTCTACAACTACCTGAAAGGAGGTTGTAGTGAGGTGGGTGTTGGTCTCTTCTCCGAAGTAACAAGCGATAGGACGAGAGGAAATGGCCTCAAGTTGCGCCAGGGGAGGTTTAGATTGGATGTAAGGAAAAATTTCTTTCCTGAAAGAGTGGTGAAACATTGGAACAGGCTGCCCAGGGAAGTGGTTGAGTCCCCATCCCTGGAGGTATTTAAAAGACGAGTAGATGAGGCACTTAGGGACATGGTTTAGTGGGTGGTGGTGCTGGGTTGATGGTTGGACTCGATGATCTTAGAGGTCTTTTCCAACCTCAATGATTCTATGATTCTATGACATCTGTAACCCTTCCCATGTCCACTGATGTAGTCACTCCGTCATAGAAGGCCACTAGGTTAGTCAGGCAGGACTTGCCCTTTGTGAAGCCATGCTGGCTGTCTCAAATCAGTTGTCTGTGGTTGAAGATGTTTGAATTACAAAGGGGAACTCTGGAGTTTGAGGATCTGGGATCCTATTATCAGCTGATTTTTTTAGGGGTGTAGTTTCTCATGCAAGACTCTGCAAAGCTTTCTATATGTAGTTTATCCTTAATCCTTATTGAAGTCCCCCACAGAAAAGCTGTACTCCATGGGATCCTCAGCCTGTTTATTCATGATGAAGTGACTAGGACACTTCATATTATAAGCCATGCTTGAAGGAAGCCCTTATAGGTTTGTGAGTTTCTAGAGTATATTAGAAATATTAAATACTGCATTAGAATGTGTTACAGTGGAAAAGAAATCTCACTGTAACCATCTGGAAGTAATATATTTAAACGTTTCATTAGATGTTTGATATATTAGCAGAACAAAAAAGATTGCATTTTTCCTATCAAAAGATTATGCATACTCAGAGCTGTTGTGGAAGATGCAAACTAGCAACAAAGATGGATTTTATTTTGAGAGGAAGGGAAATCTATCTTTTACGTATTTGTGACTATCGTTGGTAAATAATGTACTTGTGTGTGTCAGGGAGTGACTAGATCATTACTAACAAGAACCTCATGTACCTTCCTGTAGGGGCAATTAACCTAACTGAAACTTCAACTAACTAAAGTTAGCAATCAGTTGAAATAACAGAGCTTGACAGTGACTGAGGTGGTATTTTTCTAGGGGCCTGACAGCTGAGGTATGTCTAAATTGCCAGAGAAAAAAGTATTTATAACTGGCAGCCTAAAAACTGTGTATTAGATTTATTTTCTTTCTAATAACTCTTATCCAAGGCACTGCAATATCAATATGCTTTCTGCACTGTGTGCCTTATAGAACTGAGTTCTTTCATGGAATTTCTCATTTGGGGTAGTTGTGGAGTGAAGAAAGTGTACGTGTGTGTGTGTCTAGTCTTTGCCATAATCCTTTGCTTTAGAAAAGTTGAGAAGTTCCAAACCTCAGTCAAATGGTTTTTTTGCACTTTTACAACTGTTATTTACATCTATGTGACTAAGGGTATATAAAGCTAATTTCTATGTAGCTTTTCATTTTAAGCTGTTACTTTGATGTATCCTTCTCATGAGTTAGCTACTGTATAGTACTTATCAAGTGAATATCTCAAAAAGGTCAGCCATTAAACAAAATTAATTCTTCATTGTGAAGGCCGTCATTTCTCTCTTTAATTATTTTTTTTTTTTGCTAAATTAAGGGGACCACAGCTGAGCAAGATGTGACCTTGCTGATATTGGAAGTTTCTTTCTTTGCCCTATGCTTCCAAGTCTGCCACGTGCATCAAGTGCCCTCCTTATCATCCTGATGCTGCACTTGCTATGTGCTTCCAACATGATGATTTTATAAAAAAGGGTGCTAGTTACACCCTTCTTACTGTAATCCCTCCAAAAGAAAGCTCTTCCACATACTTACAGGCCTTTTCATAGTCTGTTTCCTTTGCTTGCTCTTTGAATGGATTTCTGAGCAGTGATAGAGTGAAATAGACACTGCATGCCTGTTGAATGGAGTCAAAGAAAGTCATCTGCAACTTCCCCAGCTTTCATGAAAGCTAAGATAGCTAAATTTTTATCTTTTTGTTTTTCAGTTTTTTGTTTTTTTTTTTTTTTTTTTTTTTTTAGGGGGATTCCTTTTGTGACTTTGTTGCTGATATGTTCTTTAGTTTAAAACAGTGATCCTTTGAATTCTCCAGAAGTGCTATCACAGTTTTTGGGAATAGAAGATTTTTGTGGGACATTATTTTAACAGGGAACTTTATTTATGGACCAGCACTTCCCTAATTGGAGCTATATATGAGTGTCATAAATGAAGCATTCTTTAGGTATATATGCTCACGTCAATTTAAGCACCTCCATACACCCCATTTTCTTTTGAAACTGTTATTCAGGGAGCACTTGATTCCACAGGATGGAAACTCATAACTGTGTAGTGTTTTGAATATGAACCTTTATATTTACTGAAACATTTGTTTATAAAGTCAATGAACATGTCATCCAGAAAAGACCAATGAAAAATAGTTAATGGAACCTCCATAAAATAAATTTTGTTTTATGTATTTATTAACCCTGAAATAATCCCTATTTATCGTAGTACTGCATATATAATTTTCTTTACCAGTCTCTAGGATCCTGTCAAATTCACTGTTTTTTATTTATTTATTTATTTATTTATTTATTTATTTTAATTCTAATGCCTTCATTTATTAGGTTCTTTTTATATCTGGGTATGTGTTTAAGGATTTATCTCAAAGTCACCAGTAAGCAACTACTTATTTTAGTCTATCTATTTAGATATTAATTTATTTCAATGGAAATTAGGTGTCAAAAGGTCTTTGAAGATCTGGAAGTGAATGACTCACTGATAATTCTACAACGACTAGAATGAAGGCATCTGTCTGCATACATGAGTTAGGTAATTAAATGTTTCTGGGGATTCCGTCCACAGAAATTAAAGATTTGATCATAAACTTCTGGAGTGTTTTTGGTCAAGAATTCATGCTGGAAGTTGGTGGTAAAACTAAGAAAAGAATTCTTGACGCAGTTCATCCTTTCATCTTCCAGTGTCATCAGAAAGTCTCCCACTTCTGTCACAGGTTATTCACGCTTTGTACTTAAACTACTTACAGTCCAGGTATTGACTATTTGAACTGTGATCAATGAAATATTCAAAGAAGAAATTTTCTATATATTCAGAAGAACACTCCCATTCTTCATGAAAATTTACAGAAGACTTAAAGACTAAGAATTAAAAGTTTAGTTAAAAAATGAATGTGCATAAGCTACCATATACGGAAGAATCTGTGTGTTTGGGCCAGTGTGTATTTTTCAGGCTGGTAAACTTAATACTTAAAGTTTCTCTTCTTATTTCATCCCTTTATCATTCTGAATTGGGAGTGAGCTGAGTCTGATAGCTCATCAATGATCTTCATCTTCCTCTTGCTTCATTAGATCTGTTGCATTACTGAAATTACTATAAATGAAAATGGTTATAATGAATTCCTTGTATAGAACAAGATGTTTAATTCATGAAATTTGTTCTAGGTTTGTTCAAATTTAAATTAATATTTTCCCTGGCAAGCTTTTTC
Organism: Aptenodytes patagonicus; assembly: GCF_965638725.1. Lineage (NCBI taxonomy): Eukaryota > Metazoa > Chordata > Aves > Sphenisciformes > Spheniscidae > Aptenodytes > Aptenodytes patagonicus. The sequence continues at coordinate 41,088,732 of NC_134955.1, read as the reverse complement.
TCTCTTACAGAAATACAGGATCAGAAAGTACTTCTCAAGTCACTGAATTCAGTTGTCTGTTAATGAAGAATCTTTTCACAAACTTGTTGAACTCCCCTGACATGAAGCTCACTCTTGGAAAAAACAAATATTTGTTTCCACAGACTGTTAAAGAACCCCACTGGTCTCATGCATAGCTATCAGCTTCTGATTTTCTCAAGGTTGCTTTATATATTTTCTCATGGACAGCTTATACAGAGTTCTCCCAAAACATCATTTGGTTTAAATAACACGTTGCCAACCAGTTACTCTTTGCAGTAAAAATGAAAATGAATTTGTTCAATTTCACCAGTACACATTGGTTTGGAAAAGAAAAATAAAAAGTGGCAATTCCCTTTAAGTTAAGCATTCTGGAGTCATGCTTTTCTGAAATTAGTGTCACAGCGATGAACACTTCTTGATACTAAGTCCAGAATTTTAAATCTTTGAAAATGCACATTTAAGAGATCAGAGATTACCTTCAGAGTTCGCTGCTGGTTCTGTGCTGCCCTGATTGAAGGGACCCTTGAAAGGCACAGCAAGGCACACATCCAGGGGAGCATACTGGACTGAGCAGCACTTGCTGACACTCCTGACAGCCATCTGTGCTGAGCAGAGCCCCCTTGCAGGGAACACAGAAGACAAGAGAAACAATCTTGTGGGTTGCAAGGGAAATGAGAGAAACAAGTGGCATCTATAAGTGAAAAGTTGAACCCACTTGGAAGCTTTAACTTAGACTCTTAAACCAATTAAATAGTTAAATATTCTGGGTTTTTTTGGCCTTGAACTCCTTATATACATTTTGGTTTTGATGGTATTTCTGCTTCTCTTAAATCTCCCCAAGGAAATTAATCACATAATAACATATTCCACAGTAAAATGCACTATCATTTTAAATTATGAGTTCATAAAAAAACAGACTGCACTTCTGAACCTTACCTGCTCAGCAGCTTTTTACCTTCTGAAATTAACAGTGGTTTGTGGATAGGTCAGTGTATTAACAAAGATTTTTAAAAGAACTCACTCCTAGTGGTAAAGAAAGCAAGTAATTGTGCTGAAGATGTGTGTGGAGACCAAAATGTAAAAAAACACCATCTGTGACCTAAACTGCGTCTGTTGGTTGGCCACTAAAAGAGGAGGAAGGTTTTGATTTACTAGCCAGACAGCTTTCTCAATTTTCTTTTCAGGAAATATCTTTAAACTGCAATACAGTTATGACAGCTTGGATAACAGCATTTAGCTATACTCCAGCAGCTTTTAGATTTTACATGCTATATGCCTAGGCCTGTCAGAGAGACCTGTGCCAGACACAACACTTCTAAAATAATTTTTTTCTCTTTTTCTTGCACTTGCTGAATGTGAAGTCTTCTAGTCACTTGGTATGAATTTTAGAGTTCCCCCCCCCCCCCCCCGATGTGGACTTTGATGTCACTTTAATATTAATAAAGACTGAACTAATAGTCCTTCATCACTATTTAAAAAAAGTTGAAAAGGAATATTCATCATGAAATAAGTAAATTGCCAGCACGTATATATTGCCAGACTTTGAAAGATAGGTAGGCAACTTGTTTTCTGTTGTTGTGTTTTGTTTTTTTTTTAAATAAGCTTAGTATTTTTTTAATGACAGCATCTATTAGCTAATAGATCTTAAAATGGTGACTTAATGAGTAAACAATAGTACCCGCTTAACTTAATGAACAGTAGACCTTCATGTAGTTCTGCTTGTGACACCCAAATTTCAGATGGTTATTTTTTTTTTTTTTTAATCCAGTGGGACCAATTTTAATAGAATAACCAAAGTTCTTCAAATGCTTTCTCATAAACATTTCTTTACATTCTTTTTTATTTGCTCATATGCTTGTACAGAGAATGATACAATTAGCCCATGGTCTTTTTCTATTTCTCACTTAATGTTGCTTTTCATGCTGTTTGAGAAGTTAAGCTTATTGGCAGAAGGATATGAATCTCAAAAGCAATGACTTATTGCTGTCTTTCTGGTTCTTTTTTCTAGAGCTGTGTATGAGTGTTATGATAGATCAAGTGTGGACTGAATTTGCAACATTGCTGTAGAGTGCATTTTCCATCCATGTAAGCAGCTTTGTTGGCCCAAATGTCAGGTGAATTTCTGTATGAAAACCTCAGTTTGTAAAGAACTAGTGGTGTTGCTGTATCAAGTAATGGCTGCCGTGTACGTAGGCATAGTAATTTATTTATCACACAGGAAATAAATATTTTTCAAGATACCAAATCATAAGCCACTCATGTACAACTCTGTCTTATACTTTAATTTCTTTAGACTTTTGATTTAGGCCAGGATTCATCATACCTACCATAAGCAGTCAGGAAGTCAGGCATTTAGTCTAGGCTTGTCATCTAAGCTCTCTTCTATAGTCAACTCCATTGAAGAATAGGTTGTTCTTCCCATCTTAAGGTAAATGTTCAAGCTGAGTGAGATGAATTACCTTCCAAAGGCATTTTTTTGGACGTTCAATAGGTAAGATCTTGGGTGGCCTTGTATTTCTTAATTTGCAATCTTTTTCTTACTGAATAGAAATATAAGTGGATTTCCTGCTTTGTTGCCAGGCAAGCATGTGGAATTTTATGGTTATACCTATTTTCATGGATCTTACCAATTACTATGGAAATGAAATTCATTATTGAAGAAAAATTGTATGTGTTACCTGGACTATAAACTTGCATGCCACTCTTATCTGCCTTTCAGACTTTGAAAACCCCAAACATAAAACTAAATGTCTTTTTAGTTGTTTTCATGGCATTACTTGCTACAGTAAAAGCTGTCAGTTTCCTTTAATAAGATTTGGAAAACCCAAACCCTTAATGGCTTCCCTAAGTGGCCAGGAGTTAGCTTAACTACATATTTTATGATGTACCTTCTCTCTTTTCCTTAGTTTTTTTTTTTTTTCCTTCTCTGAAAGTGCTCTCAATTCATTTTATAATCCCCAATTCCCTTGCTGGAAGAGGAGACAGTGATGCTGGTTGCTGTTCATGATTTTGTATATCTCAGTCATATGCCCCTTAGTTAACTCTTTTTGTACCTGAAGAGTCCTAGTCTGTGCAGTTCTTACAGAAGCTTCCATTCTGACTACATCTGCTTGGAACTAGATGGGACTAGACTGACACATCATGCTTAAAATGGGGATGAGCTATGGGCTGATTCAGTAACCCGACCATGTTTCATTTTGTTGCAATCTTTCCTATTTTTTTTTCTATCTATCTGATTCATTTTTCTGATTACTGTTGAGCACTGAACTGACACTTTAGTAGTGCTATCAATTACTACTCTGAAATCTCACTTCTAAGTGACGATATCTCTTTATTTTTTATATAGAATTAGGATTGTTTTATCATACTTATAATTTTGAATTTACCTGTATTGAATTTCATCTGCTGTTTAGCACCCAGTCTGCCAAAGCTGTAGGGTCCTCTGCAGTTCTTCACATTTGACCTTTGTCTTATCTGTCTTGAATAACTTCACCAAAAGTTGTTTTTGCTTCACAGTTCAACCCTTGTTCAGACCACTCATTAATGAACTGAACAACCAGTTACCAATTTTTATCTTTCTTTTTCTGTCTGGGTCATGGTAGGTGATTATTTCTTTCTTCCATACTTCTGGACAGCTTGTAGTTTATGCTTGCTTAAGTCACTAAATTTCTGATTTTTTTTCATATTTTAAAGATCTCTCTCAGATGTTCTTGCTAGCAATGGTAATAAAGTCATCAGCTGTGCTTACAATGCCTACTCGTCTATTTTGGAGTAAGTTTAGTAAGATTTGAGCTATACTGCTGGAGAAATTCCACTTGTAATGGAAATCTTTTAGTGGGGAATCAATATCTGAGTTTACTTTGCAAAAAACATGACAGATATAGTCTATAATTCTCTCTCTTGTACACACAGTCAGCATTCTGAGTTCCTTGTTATCAGCTGTTTCCCTGTGTCCTCTTTTCCTTTTTATTACCAAGACATGTTAGTTTATTACTTCAATTAAAAAAAAACCCAAACAACAAAAAACAACCATATAATAATTCTGGGATGTCAGAAGGTGAATTGGTGACATTTAATATTTTTGGAGTCTTTGTCACTTGTGAGTAAAAATTAAAAAAAAAAAAATTCTTCATGCAGATTAGGTACAAAAAAAATAACACTTTGGGAAATAGTATGCTTTTTGAAGAGGCATCGTGAGGTATCTCTAGCCTTTTAATAAAAGTTTTGACATAGTTCTATAGTAAAAAAAAAATAGAGGTAGACAGGATGTTTCTATTCACAGTACACTTAAGGATTAAAGCTGCTCTGTGATGCTGGTTGTCCGTCTGGTGTTTTTTCCTAAGAGCTGAAGATTGTTCAAGTGCTTGTCTTTAGTACTTGTTTTCCAGATTCACACTGTAATGTGTGCATCTTTTCTCAGACTCCCACTGAAGTCAAGGGTCTTGTGATTTACAGTTTAAACTATTCAGATGGATGGCAGCTAGTAGCTGTAAGCAAATGTGCTTATACAGATAACCCTCGCACAAAGTTTTGGAACATATCATTCCTTGTACTTACGAGGATAAACAGAAAAGGTTACAGTCATTGGAAAACCACATATTTTTTAAGAGCAATACATTTTTATCTAGCTCACATTTTTTTTAGAAGATCATGGATATTCACTCATTTTGAAGATGATAGACAAGGTCTTGCTTGTCTTCGCTCACCTCAGTTGGTCTTATATCTACTTTATGCTCTCTTCTACAAAAGGAAGCTCAACCACATACTTTCACAAACTGTTTTGGTGTCTATTTAAACTTTTCCCAGGGGAACCCTGCTGGAACTTCTTTCAGGCTCTTCTCAGACCTCTTTTCAGCCTCTTTCTCATGTTGTAATATTGCTGTCGACTTTCCCCTATTTAAATTCCAAACAGCTTTCTAAAAAGCAACTTGCTTAAGCTGGTTTGCAAAGATTTGATTTAACTGTTTATCTCCTTAGTTGTATGTTAAACTTCCATAGTAGACTATTATCCTTAGATGAACAGATACGTATTAAAAGCTTGAAAGCCAAGTGAATGCAAGAAAAACTCTTGATGTCTGACAAATCAACCAGAAACTGTAAGCTGTTAGAGATACCTCAAATCACCATGCCCACAAACAGTTATTTTCTCCAGCTTGACAGGGATTTTCCAGCAGTTTGTAATAATCAGTTTTTAGACTTGAAGCTTCATCTGTTTGCACCTATTGTATTTATTAGAAAGGTGACGAAGGCTTCCTGCAAGCTTAATTGTAACTCTTAAAAAAAAAAAAAAAAAGAAAAAAGGTACTAAATAATTTTTTAAAGTTTTTTCCTTTTTCTCCCTTTCTTTTTTCTTTTCTCCTTCTTCAACAAAAAGTCATAAATTAGTTCCTTTTTTAGTTAACTTTATTATCTTAGCAGATGACACTGTTATATTCATGAATCGAGAGGCATTCTAAAACCCTGGAACAATCAATAGTGTATCAGAAAAGAGCTTAGCTTTGATCCTTAGATGCTGCTTTAATCAAATGATAGCCAGGAATCAAATCCAAACTACGAAAATATTTGCGCCTGACATGTAGTGTGTGGAAGTGGGGAGATTTTCTGAGCTCTCTATGTATTAAAGCTCTCACAGCTACAACTCTCCACTGGGCATTTTTTACAACTGTAATTGAAGATGCCCAAGGTGATTGCTTAATCAGCCTGTTCTCTAGCACATTAAAATTCACGATGACTTGCACAGCTACCTGACTCACTGGGGGAAATCTGATGTAGGGCAGTCTCACGGAAATACTGCCTGGTTTCAGCACAATCTAGTGTCTCACTTGATCATATCTGTCAAAATACTCCTCATCCTTGGAGAGCATGTTAGCACAGTATAAGAGCAGATATTACTACTTCTCTTTGCCTCTAGGGCTGTTTCTGTTAAGTCAAGTGAGTGTGTGATTCACGGCTTTTAACCTCTGTCCTCCTCAGAGACTCTGAGACAACATGGAGGCAGTTTCCAGCATAGCTAATCTGACTTTTCCACCAGCTTCTTTTCTTACTAAGTGGCTTTAATTGGTTTTACCTACTCCTCAGTCTTTGGTCCTGGCTGAAACAGGATTCTGGTAAACATAGATTGTTCCTGGGATATTTATGCTATCAGACATCCCTTTACCCTTAAAAATGTGATTGCATGATGATCTATGCTATCATAACATTTGAAGCTACTATAGGAAATAACTCATACGCAGGGATCGTAGTCTTCTAGAATTTCCCTGAAGATATATATTCAGCAGAAAATCCTAGCAGAATAAGCCTCTTTCTGTGCAATATTAGTACTTTAGTGATGCCCCCAAATTAATGTATTCCTAGAGGTACTGGTTGCTGTAACAAAAGTTAATTTCATATGCAGAAGGACCACATACTGTGATAGCTGGATTTTTAATGTTTTCAAAGTTAAATAATAGATACAAGTAATCTGTTTTACATCCTGCACTACAAATTCTTACTCTTTTTCAGTACTTCTTTCTGGTAGTATGAAAGACTACTTGCAAGTCCCCAGCGGTTTTCTAGCTGTCAGTGTCAATTTATTACAAACCTCCCAGTAGCTCTTCATATCCATCGTTTGTCATCACTAGTGGTGGCCACAACATATTATTCGCTCCTAATTTGTCTTTGATGCTTTTTTGCTTGGGTAACTCTTCTTCTAGTGGCCTTTCCTCAGCTTTGTTTATGAATATCAGCTGGCATGGGACCTGTGCAGGAGGAAGCTCATCTTGCCCATGTAACTCTGGCAGCTTGTTTGCACCACAGACAGGTGGAGTTTTATTTATTTATTTAAGCTACTTTACTAGGCTCAGCTTCTTGAAGTATTTCATTTGGAGTAAAGGAATAACCTTGAAGTTGTATTAATCTTTAAGGCTAACACCTTCAAGGAAACTCTGATTTTTTCTTTTACATCTGTAGCTATGGTTGCTGTGTCCTATAGGTTTATGCGGTATGTTATCCTCCTTCCCAACCTGGTCATAAGATTTCCCTGTTAAACCACTTTCAGAAGAACATATCTTGCAGAATTCACTCATAACTTGTCACTAGGTAGATGTCTGTTCTTGCATTACTAGGCTGAGTAATTCACAAACAGTATCCTTGGTAAACAAAAATGTGTGAGTTGCCATTTCTGCCACTAAGTCATGTACCAAACTGTATAGGAGAGTAGGTCCAGTCTCACTTGCGTTTCTTCAGAGAGAGTGGAAAGTATTTTTGCTCTCTTGAACCTTTGTCACCAACTGTAATTCCTATTTATAATAGTCAAATCATGTATTGGAGTTGTCACCTTTAAATACAACACAAACAGGCAACTTGGTCTTCCTTTCCCTCCTGTAAGACACACAGATGCACATATACCCTTTCCAGGGACAAACATGGCATCAAAGCAAGACTGTAACTTAAAGATACAGGCACATATTATAAGCATTTGTTAGTACTTACAGTGTAGTTAAAACTAATGGCACTGATTCTTAGAGTAATTTATGAGGCATTGCCTGTTTTGGACAAGGTTTACAGATAAACACAGGAAACTAAACCACTAGAATGCAGAAAAAAATTATCATTGAACAGACTTTTTTTTTTTTTTTTTAAAGGAAACCTTATATTTTGGGGATAAGACTATTATTCTTGAAGTTGGCAAATTTGATACCATAATAGCGAAAAACCCACACTAATTCCATAGTGCTTACATGAGTGTCTCTTTGTCTCTACTACTCTATATCGCCTGATGATCAATGATTTCTACAATGATCAAGATGACCTTTGTGGTGTGCAGTAAGTGTCAGACCCACAGAGAACCTTAAATAATTCTCTGGCTATGAGTTTCTGAAATGCTGTAGTTTTTCATCTCACTAACTGACATATTTGTCACTTGGGAGGCTTTACTCATACAGACTTTCTAAGAAAAAATGAAATCTTTTTAATAGTGCATGAAAACAATCCACCAATCATGGGGATATATTGTTATTTACATTTTTCAAATATATTTTTATTTATTTTCAAAAAATTAAAATACAAAATGAATTATACCAGAAAAAATATACTGGTTTTATTCTGTCTTAACTGCAAATGAGAGCCTTTCAGAACTCTATTAATACAAATACTGCAGCAAATTTGAAGACCTATAGAGAAATCTATTATCAGCATTATATTCTTTTAAGTTCTTAAAAAAAATATAAATTCTAATTAGATATACTATTCAGATTAAAATACATTCACATTATTAATTATCAAACTGTTGATTTTTCTAGTAGTCTCAAAGTTAAAGCTATTCCATGGTATAATGCAAATTCCTCCAAAGTCTGATTCAGTGGATACTCTTGTTGCCTATATTCAATTGTACACAGTAGACCAATAAAAGCAATCTGATTGATCTATCTCGTTATGGTTTTGATGGCTTCTAAAGCACTAGCTATAAAATAAGCTAACTGGAAAATCAAAGCTTTAGTGACCTCTGAGGACTCTTCATCAAGTAGGTTGGTCTAAATCATGTTATTTTAAATTTAGATAGTACATTCACAACACATTTTATGTAACAAACATTGACTATTTGTGAATAGCCTCCCTCCCCTGTTGAACATTGAGCCTATTAAGGAAAAGTCTCCAAGTAGCTGGGAGCAAGCCTTTAACAATTTAGTTAAGTAGCGAGTGTTTCGGTACTAAAATCGTCAGAGAGGCTACCCACCTGCAAACTCTAGTTTGTCAATATTCCAAGTTTTCCACAACCACATGCTTCCCCTAGCCTCTTATTTTGATCATTTCTCAGTTACTGGTTTGTATAATGAGAATCTGCACCTGCAGAGTTGAAAAGACCACCTCCTATAGTCGACTCATCTATAAGGATTGCTCTGGGAAGAAGAGAACAATTTTATTGTTTCTGGTCAGAGGAAAATAAATCTATAAGTTTGTATTGCTTCAAACATCTTTTCTATGTTTAGAAATAATGCTTGTGAATCAGAGCCATAAACTCTTATCAAGACCGTTAATAACAAGTTTAGCTATTTAAGTTTCTTGTGTGTTTATTTTCAAATTATCTGACAATCCCTATGAACACTTTAGTTGCAAGTTCTTGAATTCAGCACAAAGACTTACTGTTAAGTTTCTTTTTTGTGATCAGATGGTAAAAGCTATTACTTGAGAAAGTTTTAAGATTCTTGCTCAAAGCTAAAAGTGTAACCTTGTTTATTCCATTTCTGAATGTAACTAAAATATTTTGACTAGAGGAGCAATTCACAATGTTATTGGGTGCTCTTGATAAGTCTGGCTTGATTTGTAACTGAGTTTTTATGTTTTCTGCAGAGTTTCTACTTATGGAAGTAACAAGCTTTCTTTAGAAGTATAAAAGCTGATTTAGGATGTCTTAAGTGAAACAATATCTCACTAGTTTTAATTTGAAGAAACAAAACACATTGACTAGTTAAAATTCAAATGCATTGATTCATGCAGGTTAATCCTGTGGTGCTACATTTTTACAGTGGTAGTAACACTCTTCAACATTTCTGAGCTATAAATGTATCTCTCTGACGAAATGAAGTCCATCAAACAACTATCAGGAGGAGGAGGGAGGGTAATTTCACCTAAATACTGTCAGAGGATATAGCCAAATTGCCCTTCTCTTCATAACAGGTAACTTAGTGTAGAGGTTACTGGCCTTACACTGTTAGAACTTCCTGATTTTTTTTTCTTTTGAAAACTTTCTTTATAAACAAAAGGTGAATGCCCACATGTTGGGACTTGTCCTAATTGCAAAACCAAGACGAAGACTGGAGCCTTGACAATCTCTCTGCAATGGCTCATATCTGGGCTCTGGCAGGCCTCTGAGACAGCAGGTCTCAGTGGCACATGTGTCCCCTGCATCAGCAAGTCTTTGACCGCTATCACCCATTGCTCTTTGTTGTGTTGATCTGATCTGTGGATCTGGCACAGCCAGCCCAAATGCTTCCCCTGTCAGAACTTGTTGCCCTACACCTGTTTTTCAGCTGAATATATGTAGAAGGAGAAAGAGCCACCTTTCTCTCCCAGAAGTCACCATTGCAAGAGTCCCTATGCCTGCTTAAGCATACATGCTCATTCCTCTTCCTGTGCTATGTATGTCTTGGGTTCTGCATTTCAGAATTGTCATAAAGAGCTTGTTATCCCCTGTTTATCGCCCCTGGTTCTCCACCTGCTGGTGCAGTCTTGACTCCCCGCAAGCTGTGCTGCTGCTGCCCTCCGCCCCAGCCTCAGGAAGGGCAGAGGGTACAGGAAGGCCCTGCGACCTGAGTGCTGAATGGCCACATCCTGCGGTTGAGTGTGGGTTGAGGCCTCCAGCCCTGGGGTCACTGCAGACAGGGCAGGGGACCTGTGGTGCTACCTTTGTTGTGCTAGTTCTAGCAGTAAGGTGCAGCCCTGAGCAAAGCCTCTGGGACACCAAGTGCACCCTCTGTGTCAAGTGCAGTCTTAACTGCCTGATTTTTGCCTGCACATCCTGCTGGTAGTGCTCCTGGTTGCTGGCACTTCCCTAGTGTTAGCTGAATAGGGAACGACACAACCTTGCTGTTCCCCCAGTGACATTTTCTAATTGACAGGCAACTTCTTGCCTCTGGCTCCAGCTGTAGTTCACACCTGGTGAACACTGTGCCTGACACCCACTCTTCCCTCTTGCTTTATGCTCCAAACAGGATGCCATACGTGGTCCTAAGAAGTTCAGTTGCTAGTAGCCAGTTTTAACATGTGCTATTTTGTTTAAATAAAACTGTTTTGAATATGTAGCTCTTTTTCTTTTTCACTTGTCTTTAAATAATATAGGTACACCTAGCAAATAATTTACAAAATTAAAGACCATGTAACATTAAAGTGTCCCAAGAATATCCAACAGATGTGGTAAAGGATGTGAACTGTCAGATTTACAGCTGTTTGGTTGGTGGGATGTAGGCAGGGCTCAGAGGAGAGCCCTACTCCCTGCTGCATGCCTCTGTTGTAACTCATTATTTGAAAACCTAGTATTTCAAGAAAGTTGTAACTGTTTCCCACGCTTAAAGAATTTTCATTTCGGATAATCTCTTCCACTTTTTTTCTCCTTCTTCTTTAAAATAAACACTTTAAGAAATTTTTTTTTTTTCCTCTCTGAAGTGGCCCCCATCTGAAAGGACTTAAGAGTTAAATCATTAGCAAAGAACTGTCTCTTTCAAAAGGTAGTCAGCTTCTCTATTTTCTCAACAGGTGTAAAAGGGACAAGATACTCCTTTTTTTTGTATATTTTCAATGGCTGAAGACAGTTGAAAGGAACTGACAATGATTACATTAGAGAAAGTTAATCTGCATTTTAGTCCTATTGAGTGTAATGGAAGGAAAAAATCAGTCTGAAGAAAGGAACATCACACAGAAGACAGCGTATATTTCCACCTCACTAAAATAAGGGAATATGGAAATCATATGTAACAGACCATTCAGTGTGGAATTGCCTGAGGAAAGCACTACTCTTCAGCCTTATTTAAAAGGAAATTATAAAAAACATTGAAAGTAAATGTGATACAATTTTTTTATCTGATTGTTTAATCAAGTCTTTCCCTTATCACCTCTTCAAAACAAGCTTGACATTTCAGCTACATTTAAATAATTAAATCTAAGTTAAGAAAACAGTAACAGCTAACCTGGGCCACACCAAAGTGTTCATCTTACTCCAGCTTTCCATCTCTAGCAAAAGGCACTATGGAGTTCACGGACATAGGACGGGAATAGACTGAAACTTCCCCTCCAGCTTCTGGCAATCCAGGACTTTTTATGCTAGATATAATATTTGCATAGGCCTTGATAGACCTATTTGATAGGTGGTCTTTGGTGGATATTTGATGGAAATTTCTTCCATGAATTTGTTTACATCCTTTATGAGGACTTTTGCTACTTAGGGCAGCTAAAATGTCCTGTGGCAATGAGTCCCATATTCTAGTTCCAGCTTATATAAAGAAGTGTCACTTTCTGTTTTAATTCTGCTGCCTTTGAACTGAGTCTCCTATCTTTTGTGATCTAAGAAACAATGAATTCCTGGTCATCTTCTCCTTCATTTGATACATATATTTGAGACAAGTATATATCAAAGTGTATATGTATGTATATCCAAAACAACTTCAATAATGTCATCTGGTTCAAAAATAAAAAAAAGAGAACCCTACTGAATTTCTGCAAGGAGGCCAATTTTATAATTACCGTGATGTTAAATTAGCTACCAATTTACTTGTAAAACCTCATCAAATTCAATTTTATCTATGGAAAATAAATGCTGTAATTTGGGAAGGATTGCTGTTTTTCTCACACACATCTGTGTGAGGTTGAATCTATTAAGTCTGTGCTTTAACTGCAAAACTGATAGTTAACTGCAAGGGATATGTCCATAATTCTACTTGATTGATAAAAGTCATAAATTTATAATGTCTCCACTTTAGCTAAATAATGTAAAATTCAATATATTAATGGGAAATATGGAATTAAAATGATTCAGTCAATGCATCTGCCCTACACCTCACTTTCCCTTTGCACATGTCAGACAGAGATAAAATGCAGCTCTACTGGACTCATTAGATTATATTGCTTTTCTCCTCTCCTTGAAAAAACAGGTTCTACTAGTTGGTGTTTTTTTAAACACTTCCCAGGCTGGCTATAGAAGAAATCCTCTGGCACAGGGAGGTAACTTTAGGATATCTCAGCTGTCATCAATCTGCCTGGTCATGCTCACTTTTGGAGTATTGCTCCACATCTGGCCCTTCATTTAAGACCAATCTGCTTCCAGCCCGTGTATGCTTTGGAAATTGCCTGTGAAAGGAAGGATGACTTTTCCAACCAGTTGGAGCTACCTAAAGAGGTGATGAATGGAGGCAGCAGAGATGCAGCTGAGGTTTACCTATTTTACCTGAAGCAGAGCAAGCCACGTGCAAAGACTGCTTGCAACAATAGCTTTGGGAGGAGTAAGTTTCCCCTGCTCAGTTCAATTAGGGTAGTGACTTTGAAGCTTTATGATTATTCAAATGACAAATTAGCCATTTTTCTGCTAATCAGAGCATTCAAAGAGAAAAGGAATAATGATAGCTGATGATTTGCATTCAGAATGTGTATGGAAGAAAGAATTCAATTGCTTGATGGAGATCTGAAAAATTTATTGTTTGGTGTCTGTGGTTGACAAAGCATGTGTTTGTGAGGTCTTGGAAAGCAACTGCTATGTTTTTGTCTGTAAACCACTGCATAATTTCTGCAGTAATGTTCTTCTATTGGGAGGAATAACATGGCTTTTCTGATGTCAGATTTTGGTTCTATAAAACTGAAGTTTGAGAACTATGAACTACCACTTTCTCTATTTACCCTCCGGTCTTCTTTACTCCACCATCAAGTAAATGAAGCCTGAAATGTGCTGTGTTTTAAAAGTGCATTCTGGTGATAAGTAGTCTGAACATGACTCATCAAAGGGACTGTGGATGGGAGACAATGAGGGAGATAATGAAACTGCAGACTGTATTATTTATTTGAAGGAACTGTGTGACAAATGCAGAGCCCATTTAACTCTACAATACAGAATTCTTGTTTTAGAAGGTGAGATTTTTTTTTTTCCTGATTAATTAGGTGAGGGTGACCTACTTAACAACACTAAATTTGGTGGTTTATTTTTTAAAACATTTCATTCCCTGCAAGAATCCTTTGGGCAGACCAAACAAATGGTCTTCACCTTAATTTTGACTAAAAATAGAAATTTAAAGATCTATCATAATGTTTTAACTCTGCTAACATGCACAGCTGTAGCTGTTTGCAAGTTAGAACTTCACCTTGTATAGAGGAGCCTAAAGTTTTACATGAAAAGAATATACTACAGACAGATAAACAGCCTAAAACTACATAGAACAAAACAAAAGAAACCACTGAAAGTCAAAACAGTAAACATACACCACCAAGAATAATTATTGCTGTGTTTGTAAAAGCCACATGTGCAAGATATGTTTATATCTTACAAGTTTTATCTCGATTAAGGTGAACATTAAAATGCCTAAGTTTATACCTGTTAATACCCAAGGTCCTTAATTTCCATAATATTTTAAAAATTAGTACTTTCTTAGGAAATTCAATAAGTTCAAGAGTCATAATCCAATAGGGTGAAATAAGGTGGTTTCTCAATATAATCATCCTGAAAGTAATGGACACTAGGAATTGAATAATGTTTTCAGTCGATATCTCATTGACCAGTTTTCATGAAAAGCAGTAAAAACAAAGCACTAAACTAATTAAAATACAGAATGGAGAAAAGTATTTGCTTGGTACATCTATAATTACCTTCAGGGTGCATAGGTTTCTTATGTCAGAAATATATCAAATATTCAGAGAACAATAAAAAAGTCCATTTTGAATCTTATAATAAACATGTAATTGTAAATATTAAGCACAAAATAATTTCTGAAATAGGCCTTGCTCTTTTCTCCCTCTCCACAGACTTTTAATGAGAAGGGAATTGCATCCCTTTTCTTATTTGAAATAAGAATTGGTTTCTTTTTTATATCAGTGATGAGAATTGTCTGAACTTTGGTTTTATTGACATGTAACTTCCAATAAGTAAGAGCTGACATGGTTACAGTATGCTATTAGATGATATGTATTTATATTTTTCTGTGTAAATCCCCAAAAGTAGAGATGAAGGGCTGCATATATATGTGTCTCTGTATGTGTAATTTCCAAATCTCTCCTTAGAGTCTGGTTTAAAATTTGTAAATGTGGTAATCTTGTTGTGAGAGTGAAAGCAAAGATTATACAGGGACGTATGTTCTCTGCTGGACCATTCCACACTGCTGGAGTTTATCTGTTCAATTTAATTTAATTCACCTTTTTAAAAGACCTCCAATAGAAACAGGTACATTATTGAAACAGTTACATGGCAGAGAATGCTGCTAGTTGAGATTTATTTCTGGAAACTTGTTTTAAACTAGAGTTTCACTTTTTTTTCCTTAGGCTTTCACTGCAAATACTCTGTGAACTCATATAAGAGATGCCAGATGTTTAGAAATATTAATATTGCAAAGGCATGCAACTGTCCTGCTGTGGCACAAAGGCACACAGAGAAAAACCAATGAACAGTGCAGCTAAAACCTTTAGGTTCATTTAAGTTTAATAAGCTCAGAATTTGTAGATGTTATAAAAGAAGCAACAGACAGAGGCATTTTATTGGTGAATTTTTCATGTCTATAGCTATTTTGGACTTCTAAGCTTTAATGCATTGAGTTAGGCTACTCACATGAGTCTTACTAAAGCCAGTGGAACTAGTTATGCTAAGAAAGAAATGTTCACATCAATGGATATGGGTGAACATGTAGGACTGTATCTATATTCATATTGCAGGAATCAGAAATTCATGTTTCTAGTGCCATATTGGTAGTCAAAGTGGATAGTCCTTGAGATAGCATTCGTCAGTGCTACAAGATCTTCCATCTTCAGAAGAGAATCAGTGATCAGAAGGACTAAAATATTTTGTATTCACAGTTTAGACTGTGACATATTTAACAGAGAATACTGATGCTGTTACATACAGGAATAGTCAATTTTGTATGGAACTAGTTTAACTTTCAGCAATAGCTTTTGGATTAGCCCCAGATTTAGACAATACTGACTTTCTTCTTACCAGTTTTTATCTATTGAGAAGTATAGGTTACAAGAATTTACCCTTTCTGAAATTTCATTTTTCTGGAAATAAATACTGAAGCAAAAAATCTTGTTCATGCCTATTTTTTCCTGCAATGATGTCAGCTTTTCCTAGGTTTTCCTGAAGTGACTTTTCTCTCTTCTACTCTTCCACTTTCTGAACATGCTGAGGTTAGTAATTTTAGAACTGCTAATGGAGTTGGCCTGAACTTGAGAACTCTGATTTTCAAAACCATTGATAAGTCAAAATCTAGATTCACTCTAAATCAAAACCAAAAGACAAAAACATCTCACAAGCAACACAGGCTAAGAAACATTGTTTAGCTATCATTGAAACAAGTATTTCTGCACTGAAATGATGTTTCCTGGGGCTGTGGTTGCCTGAGACTGCTATTTTTGTTTTTCTTAAGAAGCCAGAGGACTTTCTAACTTTGAGGTTACTATGTTGGAACTGCTGGGTGTTCTGATTCAAGATGCAGAGCACAGAGTTTAGGCTCCTGCCTCTATGGCAGGGAGCTTGAAGCACCTGAAACGTGTTATGTACTAAGGCTCATCTGATATTGCCGAAACAAGTTATTTAGTACGGGAGAGAGTTCAATTTTAACCAGCCTGCATTCTAACAAAAAATGGGACTCTTCCAGTTAAAAAAAAATTCACTGTAAGGATACAGCCTTAAAAAAAACCAAGTTCTCTTATAACAAATATTGTGGGTTTAATAAACTCTGTTTTCTGCAGGAAATAGTCAGAAATCAACCACCTTTTCCACAAAGAGACTGTTTACAGGTATTTACAGAAGGTGCCACCATTTCTTTCCATTAGTTAATTAGTGTATCCCAGGCTTCTAAGAAACATCATATGTAGGCACACAAAGGAATGATAATATCAGTGGTATAAAAAATTGTCAGTAACAACTGTTCAAAGAAGTGTAATATGTAGAATTTCAGTCTTTGTGCTTTGCTGAAGTTGAAATACAGTGACAAGGAATCTGAGTAGAGCTAATTACCCTAAAGATGTATTGTCAGGAACTCTTGAAGCAGATTATTCTGAAACATGAAAAACAGGAAGGAATGATTAATTTCTCTAGCAGTGGGGATGGATCTAGTAATGAGAATATGAATAAAGGATCAATCTGTAACTAAATAAGCTTTTAAATGCTTATTTTTAATATTTATTATGTGGATTAAAATGCAGATAACTGAAATAATATCCTTTTCAAAGCGGATGTGAATAATGACAGATGCCATTGCTATACAACAGAAATTACTCAGATCACTGTTGCTCTGATGTTGTTGTACTCAAACATCAAAACCATTAATAGGGAAGAACAATGCTTCCATACGGATTGTATACCAGACAAATGGCTAAATGCTTCTTCCACTAATAACAGTTCTTGTTAGAATCAATATCAGGCAAATGAAAAGACTTTTTTTTTTTTCCTTAAAATATGTGATCCTTTCAAGAAAAGTATAAACCAATACACAGTCTCTTCATCTTATCATGCTTAATAACTACCAATCCTTGACAACCTCCTGGAGTTTTTCAAATCGCTTTTTGAACTTATGTATGCTTTTGATTTCCGTGATATCCTGTAGTTCTAAGTTTCATAGATCAAATGAGTTTTTTTGTTGCCTTTTATATGTGTTGCCTGAGCATTTAACGGGGCGCCCCTTAGTTCTCATTTCATGACAAACAACGGACTATTCCATCTTCCTCACAGGCTTGCTCTTTTTGTTGAGTAGTGGAGAACCTAACAAGATCAGTGATGATAAAGCTAGGGTGGTAGAGTGATAGTGAGCTCTGGAGAAGCTCTGGAGAAGCTGCTAACTACTTTGGCAGCTTAAGAGCTTTGTACCTGATCTCTTGAAACTGGGGTATGCCAAAATGCAAGGTCATGTTAGATAATGTGAAGCTTCATATTTTCCATCAAACAGCAAAGCCTTTATACAAGGAGAACACATATACTCTCGGGTATTGAATTAGCCCCCAAAAGAGCCAAAATTGGTTGAATGCAACCAATTTTTAATAAGGATAAGAGTGTTGAAATGAAACTTGTATGTTCTCCACTTTTAGCAAGTTCAAAGGCATGCAAAAGCTCACTGACATCTCTCTTAAATTCATATTTAGTTTGCTTTATCATCAAAACATCTCCAAATACAAAAGAAGTAAAAGTGAAAAATATCTTTGTGCTTGGTAATAAATAATATTTGGTAATAGAGCGCATCAGTTGGACCAGATGTTTCTCTGTACACGTAATCATAATGCAGATATGCGCAAAACCAACTAAAATTCTGACATTTGTGGCTAGTACATCTACCCCTCTAAACATCCGTAGTCTTGGTGCAGAAAAACTCCAAAGTGCTTGTGTGGTTTCCCCAGAAGTGATGCAGGGAAATGATGAACTTTGACACATCAGTTATTGTACTGTAGATTGCTAGGAAACATCCCTTGTCTGTTTTCCTCCCCTCACATTAGCTGGCTTTTCTAAGGAAATATTCTCTAATAAAGAAGAACTTTGCAGCAGAATTTTTTTTTTTTTTTTAATATATTTGGCAGACATATTTTTCCTCCAACTTTTGCCTTTCACTCCAAATTACAGTGCATGGTGTCCCCTTTCTGTATAGATGTTTTCCCCTACAAGGGAGCTTTATATGGTATTCCAGAGAGAAATCATGGTTCCCCTTTTTCTTCTTGGGAAAATAAAGATAGAATGGTATATTTTAAGATCATGAAAAACTCCCATTAATTTATGCAAATTACTGTATCCAGACATATTATTAGAATACTAAAGTTAAAATATTATTCTTACTATAAATCATCATTTAGCATGTTATCATGATGACAAGTTCTGATGAACTCCCAGCTGTATTCTTCCCTTCCAAAAGAAAGCCTAAATAAAGGCAAAAAGCAAGAGGCTTTGGAGGTTTTATTTGCTGTTTCTCTTAGAGACCACTTTAGGAAGATCCTACAGCAAACACTAAATGTACTATGCAATTGAGTTTAGAATGTGTTGTTTCTTGAAAACTGTTGCCTTGTAAAATAAAATAATTTGATTTTTTGAAGGTTTTTTCCCCCTAATGTTTTGCTAGTATTTTTAATTTTCCTGTAAGTTTTACAAGAAGAAAAGTAAAATAAACATATCTTGATTAAGTTGGTACGCAAAATTTACTGTTCAAGGGTAGGAGAAAACTGATGGAAAATAAAAAGAAGAAAAGTAAATCAATTGCTCAGTTTCATTCAAGAAAGCACTTACATACTTTATCTAGTCACCATTTTTACCAGGTGTGTCTTTTTTTAAATTATAAAAAATGTAAACCTACAGTTACTTAAATATTGAATATTAAAAAGGGCAAGAAAAAGAAAAAATAGAAATATTACTTTTGTTCAATATATTGTTTTGTGAAAAAGGCTATTTTAAGTGATTTACTATTAAAACATATGCCAAATTTGTTATCTTGGACACCACAAACACTTAATTTTAATTAGAGGGACAAGCTTTATTTTATTTATAAACAGGCTAAACTTTTCCCCACACACAAACCACTAAAATATTTCTACTTATAATTTGCCTGAAAAAAAACCCTGTAGAAAGGAAATTTACTCTGATTTCCCTTAATTGTCATGTCAGTTACAACTATTTTCCACATAATTTTTTTTTCTAAAAATCTAAGCCATTTTGAGAAGCTAAAACCAGGCTGTTCATTGCAAGGAAAGAACGATGCCCCAGATACAATGAAGAGAATTGTGCAGGCAAATATCTCTGTAGAACCACCATAAACTAAAGCGGACAGTGTATCCTACTTCATTGGTTCTGTAAGGAAGACTTTAGTTAAGGTATTAACTTGTTCAAAATCTTATATTTTTCTCTTGAAAAGTACCTGGAAATGGGACCATAACTGGAAATGTATATAAATTAAGATATAGATCAGTTTAAAATGCTGGTTTTAGTCATGGGTTCGGAAGTTTTTGTATCCCAGTTGTAAACTCATTTTATGGATTTCAAGTGATGATTTCTCAGGGCAAGGTTTTCCCTTTCTTAATTTCCACTTCCAGGTTCAAAGTTTCCCATTTATACTGTCTCTTATTTTTTATTTTTCTTTTTGTGCTTGGAGAAAACTTTAAACCATTTTTAATTTTTCCTAAAAAACAAAATAACAGGCAAAAAGTCTCTTAGCTAAATAGATATCCTGGAAACAGACCAGCAAAATATCATACTAGCTCGGGGTTCTTTACTCCCTTGCACAATCAGGAAAAAACAAAGCCCATGGCTCTCTAGCATCAACAGAAATGAAAAGAGTTTAGCCAACGTATGGGATGATCTTGTTTTAAATCTTTCTTAATGTTACGAAGATCTGTGGCAGTGGAGTTCTAAATTTGTATCTGTAAACCATGAAAACACCGCTAGATGGTGCTCAAGAATACATATAGTCCCTCAGATCTGTAAACCCCATGGACTAAAAGATATTGAGGATTGTATTTATCATGATGCTAAATGGTTTATAACTTCTAGAAGTTTAGTCTCCGTGGTAAAAATCTAGAAATTACTGTAAAATTCCTGGGATCCCAGTAGGGGAGGAGAATTAGGTGTTTCAGAACTGCGTACAAAATAACGAAAATATTCAGTGAGTTTCCCAACGCTAGCCATGCACATAAGGGTAGACTTGATGATAGGGAGTGCCTTAAAATTCACTCCATTCCAGGGGCAAATGTATTCTCCAGAGAAGGTTGCTCTTATGTTCTTGGTCACAAAAGGTCCTTTCCACTCTTCCTCACAAGGACTTGGAGCTGTTAATTGTTCAGGCATGTATGCAAGATCTGTTGTACTTGAAACAATGGGCAAGATACAGGGGATTCTCTGGTATAATGATTATGAGATGTCCAGGAGGAGAAGTCTGACTTATGACCTTTGTTTTAAGAACACTTCAGTCTTTTAATCTGAGATCTGATGGAGCAGGTCCAGAAGAGAGCCACAAAAATGATCAGGGGATGGAACACCTCTCCTATGAAGAAAGGCTGAGAGAGTTGGCGTTGTTCAGCCTAGAGAAGAGAAGGCTTCGGGGACAGCATATTGCAGCCTATCAGTACTTCAAGGGGGCTTATAAAAAAGATGGCGGCAAACTCTTTAGCAGGGCCTGTTGCGACAGGACAAGGGGGAATGGCTTTAAACTAAAGGGGGGTAGATTTAGACTAGATAGAAGGAAGAAATTGTTTACGCTGAGGGTGGTGAAACCCTGGAAGAGGTTGCCCAGAGAGGTGGTGGATGCCCCATCCCTGGAAACATTCCAGGTCAGGTTGGACGGGGCTCTGAGCAACCTGATCTAGTTGAAGATGTCCCTGCTCATGGCCAGGGGATTGGACTAGATGACCTTTAGAGGTCCCTTCCAACCCAAACTATTCTATGATTCTATGATTCTATGAGACAACAGCCACTATTCGGTTCCAATAAAGCAACGGAGTCCCTGTCAGCTGGCAGAGAAATTTGGATACCTTTAGGCAATGGAAAGTGGAAGGGGATTTAGTTTCATTATAGTGTGTCATCTAATCACTAAGTTGTTATATATGCTAATCATTAAGTTTAAAAAGAAGGCAGCAGCACCAGCTTCATACTGTATCAGACTCTACTGATTAGGTTTTCTCTGAGAGCAGCTACCAGGTTAAGCCACACAGGACCATAAGCAGAGGAAGCTCCAGACTGTAGATGCTTAGGCAAGAATTTGTGTTGACCAAAACTGACCTGTTTTTGCTCATGTACTGTTAGGAATATGCAGAGTGGTAAGATCAAATCTGAGGTACTAATGGAACATCAGTCAGAATCTAAGCTTGTGTTTTTAGGTGCCTGCTTCCACTTTAGTGCAACCTAGCCACCCAGGTACTGGTTTTGACATTCACCAGATAAAGCTTACTGTGAAATGTCTGTGTTGAACAGTTCTTTCTACATATTTAGTGAGATTTTCTAGCTACATGTGATAAATCACCATAATCAAAATAACTAAGGGAAAATGTATCTATTATTTTTAATTTTGTCTGTAAAGAGTGATGGAGGTATTACTCTTCCTTTTTGTAGAAAGCAATTATTGACTGCCTTTCCTTGAGGAAGTAGAATTCAGTTCAGCTTCCTCAGAGCAAAACCATGTCCATTTTCCACAGAAAAAAACAAAAGAAGTTTAGAGTGGACAATGAACTGCCTATGAAAGAAAGAAGACAAAACAAAAGAGACTGAACCGCTCTTTGTTTTCCTTGTGGAGAATGTCTCTGGCTTAAGAAAAGGGAAAAGAACAAAAAGCTGCTTTGATTTTGCAACTAACAGAATAGCACAAAAGCATGTTAATTGCTTTAAAATGGAGATGGAGAACTTAATTCAAAATTGGCATAAACATATTCAGCTTCCGCTGAAGTTAGCAGTAAGGGGAAACCATGACTCTTCAGACTGCCCTCCAACAAAAGTGTGTACAAGGAAAAGCATAAACCATGAGTTATATGGTAGTCACATTTCTATATTACAAACAAGAGTTACATTACACTACGTATTTCTTTATTCCTCTATACTATAGATTTCTCAATATGGTGGGTACTATACACTGCACTAAACCTAAATTAGATTTTGGTAGATCCAGAGTACTTCAGGACTATAAGGCCAAGGAAGATGATTGAGTGAAATGGCCACTTGAATGAGACTTGGTCTTATCCAGTTTCCATGTGCCTTAAGTATTTTCATGTTAAGTTCTTAAAAAATGGTGGTAATGCTTGCCTTAGTCAGTAAAGTGTTGTGAAACCTCCCCATAATTTGGAGTTCTGAGTAAAAGGCACCCTTTTTTCATAGTCGTGGTACACAAATCAGTATTATTGTTCTATACAATATGCCAAAATGAATAGTAGTAGCACCAGCTTCCCATCACTTGTGCCATTTCTTCAGGGCTATTTTCAAGCTCCAGTGCTCTTCAGTATAGGAAGGTGAATAAGATGTCAATGGGATAGATTTAGTACATTTGGGGTCTGTGCTGTTTATAATATTTGCCAATTCTTGATTAAGCAGATCGACATGCCTAGGCTCTCAAGGTCAGTTAAATTAGATGAGGATGTGAACAGAGGTGAAGAAGCTGTTCTTGAAGATAATGTGGAAGCAGTTCGAAAATGTTTCACCTGATATTTAAAACTACAAATCTCTGGACTAGGGTGGAAAAGACTGGACACAACACAGGCCATTTACTGAATCTAAGCAAGATGGATTAGTTCAAACCAGATATGGAAAAAAATTGACTCAGTGGTTGAGTAGTAACGTTGGCAAGCTATTGCTGCAGTACAACTTTGTACTGTAGTCTCTTCAGCTTTTATAAGTTAGGAAGGCCATGGCTGGGTCAGTACTTCACTTTGAGGTTAGAAATCTGAGTAACAACTGGTTGCATCTGGAAGTAGATTTGGTAACATGGTAAGTAGCAGCTTCCTCTGAGTCAGTTCAAAATCATATGATAAAAAAAGTATGTCATTTGTGGTCAGGTACAGCCTCATCTGTGTCTGTCAGAGGAAGGTGTTAAATTCAGTTCTGGATAAATTTCATCTCTGACTCATTATTTTGCTCCTTTATGCTGCATTTTGCCTACATAAATTCCTGCTGAGTGCTATAAAATTGTTACTGTATTTTATCCTGAAAGGATAACTACTTCTTTAGCTGTGACTTGAGAATTCTTCATTTGGATACTCGTTTACTTCATAAGGTAATGCTGGAATTGCTTTAACTTTAAGCTTCCAGAGTTAAAGAATTGCAACCAAGCAGCTATTGTGAGGGCAGTCATGGTAACAGATAATACAGCACAGAATATTGAATGTTTTTTTCCACATGGTAATGTAGCTTCTATAAATTATAGGCTATGTGGTTCAACCCTTTATCATTATGATTGGGCATTCTACAATCACTGGAACATACATTAACAGTAAAGCATATAAAAAGAAAGATGATTAGTCATGAAATACTGTGTTCATTTCATGTAAAAGGATGTTCAAACTCACTAAAATGCCAGTATGTGTGAGATCAGTTTATGAATACTGATGGCTGTGGAAGGAGAAATATAACAAATCAGGAAGCAGCAAGGGAGGTGCTGGCATAAGCTGGAATCATATGGGGCCATAATACATGCTTTACCCTTTATTACAATTTTGCAATTAACTGACTGCTGGAAAACACCCTGGTTTAGTGTGTTAGCAGCACAGTTTGCTGCTGCTGCTGGGTGTTAGAATGCAGAGACAATCATGCCATATTGAGAGTGTTATGGACAAACAGAGCAGAACCACCCATGTAACCTTTTAATAATTAAAATTTTCTGCTTTTCTAAAATGCTTTCCAAGTGTTACAGCAGGTTCAGGACCCTGTTCGTGTCTTGTGTGCTGAAAAGCATTAATGGTTTACATGCCATGTATAGAAAATCTTAATTAAAAAAAAATATTGTGAAAATGACATTGGTGTCTTCCCTTCTCAGTCCCCATATGAGCCTGTAAGGCATCTGTCTGAATGGCTTAAGGATAATAAATATATTGCATAAATTAAAAGAAAACAAATCCTTTATAGTCACTGGTTATATCTCCAGAATTTACAAAGACTGAATCAATGCACTGATATATGTTCTTAGTGAGTCATCTCAGCCAAATCTTTTTCACTCTTTCTCTCTTGCACTAAGTTTTTTGTTTCTCTGCTGTTTTCAGTTCCTTATTTCTAGTATAACTCTGAGATACACACCAAGGAAGGTAAAAACCTCAGGCTGTGTAGATCACCATGTTTCTATAAAACCATGTACTGATTTACACCAAACAAACATATGGCTCTAGAATTACTAATAACTGTTATTGTACCGGAGACAGGAATCAAAACACAGCAGAGGGTTTTGTTTACAAAACAAAATACCAGAGGAGATGAAATAGCAATCAAATACTCTTTCAAATTTCTTCTTTAAGTGACAACAAGAATAGCAACTCTTGATTCAGCTGAGGCAGATCCACTAGATGTCTAAAATGGCATATAAAGGTAGTTTAGGAACTTGGCACTCTTCTGTCCAGATATTATCATCCTTGAGTATTACCTAACGTAGGGCGAGCAGGATGAACCCCCCGTAATCCAAGAGGAAGCAGTCAATGACCTGCTACGCCACCTGGACGCTCACAAGTCTATGGGGCCGGATGGGATCCACCCGAGAGTGTTGAGGGAGCTGGTGGAGGGGCTCACCAAGCCACTCTCCATCATTTATCAGCAGTCCTGGTTAACGGGGGAGGTCCCAGAAGACTGGAGGCTTGCCAATGTGACGCCCATCTACAAGAAGGGCCGGAAGGAGGATCCGGGGAACTACAGGCCTGTCAGCCTGACCTCGGTGCTGGGGAAGATTATGGAGCGGTTCATCTTGAGGGCGCTCACAAGGCATGAGCGGGACAACCAGGGGATCCGGCCTAGCCAGCATGGGTTCATGAGAGGCAGGTCCTGCTTGACCAACCTGATCTCCTTCTATGACCAGGTGACCCGCCTAGTGGATGAGGGAAAGGCTGTGGATGTGGTCTACCTGGACTTCAGCAAGGCCTTTGACACCGTCTCCCACAGCATTCTCCTAGAGAAGCTGGCGGCTCACAGCTTAGACAGGTGGACTCTGCGCTGGGTGAAAAACTGGCTGGACGGCCGGGCCCAGAGAGTTGTGGTGAATGGAGTTCAATCCAGTTGGCAGCCGGTCATGAGCGGTGTTCCCCAGGGCTCAGTTTTGGGGCCGGTCTTGTTTAATATCTTTATCGATGATCTGGATGAGGGGATCGAGTGCACCCTCAGTAAGTTTGCAGATGACACCAAGTTGGGCGGGAGTGTTGATCTGCTCGAGGGTAGGAAGGCTCTGCAGAGGGACCTGGACAGGCTGGATCAATGGGCCCAGACCAATTGTATGAGGTTCAACAAGGCCAAGTGCCAGGTCCTGCACTTCAGCCACAACAACCCCATGCAGCGCTACAGGCTTGGGGAAGAGTGGCTGGAAAGCTGCCTGGCAGAAAAGGACCTGGGGGTGTTGGTCGACAGCCGGCTGAACATGAGCCGGCAGCGTGCCCAGGCGGCCAAGAAGGCCAATGGCATCCTGGCCTGTATCAGAAATAGCGTGGCCAGCAGGAGTAGGGAAGTGATTGTCCCCCTGTACTCGGCACTGATGAGGCCGCACCTCGAATACTGTGTTCAGTTTTGGGCCCCTCACTACAAGAAGGACGTTGAGGTGCTGGAGCGTGTGCAGAGAAGGGCAACGAGGCTGGTGAGGGGTCTGGAGCACAAGTGTTATGAGGAGGGGCTGAGGGAACTGGGGTTGTTTAGCCTGCAGAAAAGGAGGCTGAGGGGAGACCTCATCGCTCTCTACAACTACCTGAAAGGAGGTTGTAGCGAGGTGGGTGTTGGTCTCTTCTCCCAAGTAACTAGCGATAGGACGAGAGGAAATGGCCTCAAGTTGCGCCAGGGGAGGTTTAGATTGGACATGAGGAAAAATTTCTTTCCTGAAAGAGTGGTGAAACATTGGAACAGGCTGCCCAGGGAAGTGGTGGAGTCCCCATCCCTGGAAGTATTTAAAAGACGCGTAGATGAGGCACTTAGGGACATGGTTTAGTGGACATGGTGGTGTTGGGTAGATGGTTGGACTCGATGACCTTAGAGGTCTTTTCCAACCTCAATGATTCTATGATTCTATGATTCTAAGTATGTATCTACATTTTACTAGAAATCTCCATAAACTTTCAGGGAATGCCTTAGGCACTCAAAAGGGAGAGCGCAGGATTATATGCCCTCCTCAACCCAAGGAGATTCAAACATAAATCTCACTCCTGGGAGCTGTGATGGACAAGCAGATCTACAGATCAAAAGTGATGGCATGGTCTTTCAACTTCACTGGATTTCTGCTCTTTTACAGAAATAGATGTAGAACTCAGAGAGAGAGAATATAACTAAACTGTCAATGAAAAAAAAAAAAATACCTGGAAGTACAGATGAGGACCCCAACTCCTTAGCTCCATGCCCTAGTCAATAGGCTCTAGAGTCATATCTTTTGTTTGCTTCTGGCACTGGGACATATCTTCCCCACGTTGGCTAAACCAGTTTCCTAGCATGTCCTCCTGCAGTTGGGAAGAAAAAAACCACAAACGAAATACCATCTTTTCAGTCTAGAAAGACAATTTATTCCAGCAAATGGAAATGAAGCAAGTGGAGCTTTACACGGGCTTTATTTGTATAACAAACCAAATTTAAAAAGCATAACAAAGTAAAACTAGTGTCTTAGAGACAAAAAGGAAAAAAACCAAAAAGAACAAACACACCCTAAAATAAAAAGATAAGTGAGAAAGAATTAAGCTTGTTGGAAAACCTTTTCCACTACAACACTTTCCTTGAAAATTTAATTCAAACCTTTTTGCCTGAAAAAAAAGCATCTTTTTCTTGAAAGAAAATTACAGCTCCAAAACAACAACGAATGAAGAAGAAGAGAGGAAGTTATAAGGGCACAAAAGATACTCTGTTAATATTTTCTAGTTCCGTTATGTCATTTGGTTACCTTGTTATTCAGTATGGTCAAATCCTTCTCCAACTCTTCATAGTCAAGTTTTGCTTTTAGTAACTTTTGCTTATGCATATTTTGAGCCATAGAGGTTTGAGCACTGATTTCTGTGGAACTAACTCCAAAGCCAATAACTCATTTGTGTCAAAATTAACCACTTACTTCTAGCTTTGTTTTCTACTTTTAAATCAATTATGAATCCATGAAATTACTTTCCCTCTGAACCAGGACACATTAATTTCATGACAGGTTAGTGTCTATAAGACCTTGGTCCTTTTGATTAGTCTTTTGGTTGTATAAATAAGCAACACAATTCTAGTCATTTTATATACATTCTTGTTTAGTACTTCAGCAAATCTTTTTCTACAAGTTATGGGATTCATCTTTGCTGCATCAAAATCTATCCACATATTTGCTAATTTGAATCTGTATTACAATTTTTCTTAATTTGACTGGTACAGGTGCTGTGTTTATTGGTCTGTTGTTGCATGGATACCATTCAGAGCCCCGTTTAAAAAAAATTGTTGTTACATTTCTTACCTTAGTCCTGAGAGCAATTTAATCAAGAGGTTATACAGCAAATTAACTGATTGGAAATTTCACTAATTTCTTTAGAACTCTCAGGTGAATAGCATTTGAACTTAGCCAGAGTTTATACTTTATTTTATTTTCATCATCTGGTTGCAAGTTCTGTTTTTTTTTTAAAGGAATTTTTATTTCTAACATGATCCTTTATGCTGTTGTTTAACTGCTCATGTGGCTTCTTACAATTTTTTTCTTGAGATAATGTACATTGTTGACACAAATATAAGAAAGATTTGAAATAAATCTAGGGCCCTGTATTTCTGCTAATAGTTTACGCTTTTAATGGTTCCTTTTAATTTCCTTTTAACAGACTCCCTAATTTTGTATGCCGTTTGCCTTTTTTGAAGTAAATCTACAGTGGATTTTTTAAGGCTTTCTTACACCCAAAGTGATGCTGAGTTTGAATGTATTCTGATCAATATTTCAAAATGACACAAAACTGAAAATGCTAAAACAATCTCTGTGTACTTGTGAGGATAAAATTAAAGAATTGTTTCTCCCACTATTGATTCTCTGACCTGTTTTCCTAAGGCCCAGCCAAACACTATCAACAGGTCTTTCTGTCAGATACTGCATCATAATTCATTTTAATGATAATAAAATACTTATCTAACTAGCAGCACATCAGAATGATCAGTTCTGCATATTTCATTGTGAAGAAAAGGGGAATCTACACAACTCAGTGGAGTTTGCCAAAGTCTTATAAATCCTGTTACTGTCTTAATGTACGGGTGGATCCACCTGCATTTTTACTTATGGTCAATGCTGATGATTTTCCACCTGGTTAAGTTATGTGATTCTTATACAAGGTTAACTTGTTTTCCCACAGGACCTTTCTATTTTCTTTGATAATGCATCCATTCTGTTGACAGTCCATCCATCAGTGTATTATTTATTAGATAGTATGTTCCTCTTGTGAGACATATATTCTCAGATAACCTGGTCACCTGTGGAACATCTATCAGGATATGCTTTCTTTATATGCAGAAAAAAAACCACGCAAATAAAAAAGCAGCTTTTAAAATATATTATCTTTGTGCTTTTCCAAGTGTGGGTCAAGATAGAATT
This sequence comes from Aptenodytes patagonicus, assembly GCF_965638725.1. Taxonomy (NCBI): domain Eukaryota; kingdom Metazoa; phylum Chordata; class Aves; order Sphenisciformes; family Spheniscidae; genus Aptenodytes; species Aptenodytes patagonicus. Next base: position 41,059,843 of record NC_134955.1, on the reverse strand, counting down.
AATACATTCTTGATCACGTATACATTTTCACTTTAGAGTGACCAGATTTCCAAGATCTCTGGAAATTCAAGTTACATAGTGTGGTGGGTTGACCTTGGCTGGATGTCAGGTGCCCACCAAGCTGCTCTATCACTCCCCGCCTCAACTGGACAGGGGGAGAGAAAAAAATATGATGAAAAGGCTCATGGGTTGAAATAACGAGAGGGAGATCACTCACCAATTACTGTCACGGGCAAAACAGACTCAACTCAGGGAAATTAATTTAATTTATTATCAATCAAAATCAGAGTAGGATAATGAGAAATAAAACCAAATCTTAAAGCACCTTTCCCCTCTCCTCCCTTCTTCCCGGGCTCAACTTCACTCCCAATTTCCCTACCTCCTCCCCCCGAGCGGTGCAGGGGGACAGGGAATGGGGGTTGCAGTCAGTTCATCACATGTTGTCTCTGCTGCTCCTTCCTCCTCACCCTCTTCCCCTGCTCCAGCATGGGGTCCCTCCCACAGGAGACAGTCCTCCATGAACTTCTCCAACGTGGGCCCTTCCCACGGCCTGCAGTTCTTCACAAACTTCTCCAGCATGGATCCTTTCCATGGGGTGCAGGCCCTCAGGAACAGACTGCTCCAGCATGGGTTCCCCACGGGGTCATTAGTCCTGCCAGAAAACCTGCTCCAGCGTGGGCTCCTTTCCATGCGGTCACAGGTCCTGCTAGGAGCCTGCTTTAGCGTGGGCTTTCCACAGGGTCACAGCTTCCTTCGGGTGTATCCACCTGCTCCGGCGTGGGGTCCTCCATGGGCTGCAGGTGGATATCTGCTCCACCGTTAACCTCTATGGGCTGCAGGGGAACAACCTGCCTCACCATGTTCTTCACCACGGGCTGCAGGGGAACCTCTGCTCTGGAGCACCTCCTCCCCCTCCTTCTTCACTGACCTTGGTGTCTGCATAGTTGTTTCTCTCACATATTCTCACTCCTGTCCTCTGGCTGCTGTTGTGCAGCAGGTTTTTTCCCCTTCTTAAATTTGTTATCACAGAGGTGCTACCACCGTCACTGATTGGCTCAGCCTTGGCCAGCTGCAGGTCCATCTTGGAGCTGGCTGGCATTGGCTCTATCGGACACAGGGGAAGCTTCTAGCAGCTTCTCACAGAAGCTGCCCCTGTAGCCCCCCAGCTACCAAAACCTTGCCATGCAAACCCAATACACATAGCAAGAGTAAAAGCAAAGAAGTATACACACACATATATATGTGTGTGTGTATGTGTACACATCCATGTGTACAACATATACAAACATATACAAATATACACATATATAATGTCTTTCTAACTACTTGTTATTAACTTTACATCTATCCAATTATGGCAACGTTACTGGTGGCTATGAAACTTGTTTACTTAAATATATTTAATTCTTTCTAGCCTACAGCATAGGAGTTAAAAATAAAATGTTAGTACTACTTCCTAATTAGTTCTAATATGTCATGTGTAGGAAGTCTGTGCTGTGTTAATACTGTTATTTACTTACCTTATTAAATACTGAAGTTTCTGCCATTCCTATATTTTTTGAAATGTTTTTTTCCCCCTCTGCTATTGTCATGCATGTATTTTTTTGCATGGTGTTTTTAGTATTCTACCAATTTTTCTACTTTAACCAAGTTTCTGATTATTTAACACAACCTCAGGTTTTAACAAATCATAGAATCATAGAATCATTTAGGTTGGAAAAGACCCTTAAGATCTTAAGATCATCGAGTCCAACTGTAAATGAGAGGAAATACTGGGTTTTTTTATTAGAATCAAAGAAGTAGTCAGCCTGGGACAGAGTTCATATGAAAATTGGTCCTTTGCCAGTAGGACTGCTGTAAGTCCTGCTAGATTAATATTCTGTCTGGTGGACAAACTGTGTCATTCTATTTGGAGCCCAGATTGTGATCACATCTGTTTGACAATTTTCTGTTTCCTTCACACCCCGCCCCCCCTATACCCTCCCCTCCCCTTTTATTAGGAATATGCCAGTTTGTTGAAACCAAAGGTTTCTGTGTAAATATTAGTTTCAATAAGAATACATTTTTGGGTGAAATGTGAGACCTCTATCTCTCTGCCCATTACAAGTAACTCAGTAGCTGAACTAATAGGTATTAAACTGAGGTAGCCTTAAGCTGTCTCATAGCCTCAAGCCAGAGATTTGAACCTACCTGATGACACAAATCTATTAAAACAATTGTTGTTCTGGCGTACATCTCTTATAAGAACTCCCACTGGAGATCTTTAACTTTGAATATTTTAACATTCAGCAGAATAAATTGAACATTGTTTTTACTTAGGAGGACTCCTGCCAATGTATTTACTGCTGAAAAGGATTAGGAGACTTAAATTATTTTCCTGAAAAGGGGGAAAAAAGAAAGAAAGGCAAAAAATAAATGCTTATTGTATTTTGGAATCTGCAAAACAAGCCACCATCTGACTAAACTTGTTCTGTAAGAGTTGAAATAAACAATTCCCCAAATGAGGAATTACTTTAGCTTTAATAGGACAGTGTATAAATGCTCATATGAAGATTAACATCATGACGTAAGCTACTAGTGAGCTTAAACAGTTAATAGCAATGTATATACATTTCTTTGGCTATAATAAATTATGAATCACTTGGGTATGGAAATCACAGGTGTTTAAGTACATATATCTTTTCTCATTCCAATAACACAATCAGCATCCCTGTTATTTGTGATAGTTAGAATTATAAAGTTAAATGGTTTCTGGGCTGAGCTCTCTCAAACTTTCTTTATGGTCATATGGAGTTTTTTACTACTATTGATCCATCGTTATCTTCCTACACGGTAATGATAATAGTACCATTTCTATCAGCAATTAAAGTTCTTTTTACACTTACTTAATTCAGTTAGAATTTGTTCTCTACAAACGTTCTCTGTAGAAACCTTTGCTTAAATTTAGATCTTATATTAAATTTTCAAGATATTATTGTTTGGGGTAAAATATAATGTCCATTTCAATATAGCATTGATAGAAAGAATGGTAACGAGTAAATGTTTGAATAGATTGTATTCTGTATAACAGTGTTTTTTTCTCTAGAAAAATATTGAATTGGAAAAAATCTGCTATTGGGGTGAGTCAAACTAACATTAATGTTGATGTCTACCTGAGGACCTCACTTGTGACTGTCCCAAAGGTTAAAAAGAGCAGATTTCTTCAAAGATGTTTGGTGACAGAAATTACTGTTGGGCTCAACAGTGCATTTTGAGAATAAAAGTCATCTATGTGATGGCAGGACATGTATACCCTATTGTAAAAGTTTACCATGGTTGCTGTGAGTATTTAAATGGATGGTATCCTTACCTTTATGCTGATAATGCTAATAATGCAGTGTCAAATATGTATTATACATACAAACATGCTTGCTCATGTTAAAATATATGTCTTATTACCATGACATAAGCCATCACAATCTTGGAAGCTATGATTTCAGTTTACTAGACAGCATAATTTTATATTAAATACTACCATGAAAAATTGCATATCAAGTTAGATGAAAATGTCAAAATTGGAAAGAAAGATAGACATGGCCATGCATAGAATAAGCAATTAATTATGATGATTGTTTAGAGTATTTTTATATTCCTCCATTATTTTATTCACTTATGAAAGCCATCATGTTATCATTTGCAGCACTCCCTTTGACTTTTTTTAGGGTGAGGTTTTATCAAATGTGAATTTAGGAATAATTTTAGAATTGTGACCATAGTATAATGTAACATATCAACACCACCACAGTGTGATTCTAACTCAGTAAATGTCATCATGCAGGAAGGGTTCTTAGCATCTACTTCACTTTATCCATCCTTATTCATAAAAACATATACTTGATAAGCTTCTAAAACTGCCTTGCTTGAAACTTCATTCTGATAAAAACCAATATTCATACATGTGTAAGGGAATGAAAAAATATAAATTCCAATGCCTTGATATATGAAAAGTATGTAAATTCATACCTATAGTTATACTGAATAGATTTACAATGCAAGTATAGGATAAGTATAATGTACTTGATCTATGTAGAATCATAACCTGTAATTCTATATTTCTATTTTAAAAGTAGATGTGTATGTTAAGAATTCCAGAAATTATTTTAAACTGATTTTAAATACAAATTCATTACGAAGAAAAGCAAAAGAAATGTTTTAATCCCAAAGGCAAATACATTCAAATATATATAAAATACATATTTAGGTATTCACTTCATCATTAAAATATGTTACAATTAGCAATATATAAATATACTATATATAATATTTTAAAAATCTTTAAAATCATGTTCAGTCAACGCAATTGTAAACTTGGCCTAACAAATATATACAGGACTGAACATTTCCTTTCTTCAGCCATAGACATTTATTGGTTTGTAATCTATTTTTTATAATTTATCAATCACAAAGGGTTACCACCCTCCCCAAAAAGAAACGTTTTACGGACAACCATTGCAAACGTAACAGTGCTAATATTAGCAGAACAACTCCAAATTTCATTGACTTTATCTTCTTGTTGTTTGTGTTTCCTTTGGTTTACTTGCATAAGGTTGTAAAACCAGCGTTGAGTTTCTAGCTGCATTACCAGATGATGAAAATCCTGCTCATGTGTTTCTTCTCTTGCATTGTTCTCTTACTGGCATCTGTAAAATTACTTGTTGAACTGTGCCATAAACTGTCTCGGTAGACCTAGAATAAAAGAGAAAAGCCCTGGAACTTCCAACAGGATGGCAAAAGAAAGTTTTCTTCCCCTACTCTGATCTGCATTGCTGGTGGATTCCATTAGTCAGGACAGCCTCACTGGAGAAGGACCTGAGGAAACCCTTTACTGGCTGTCTTCCTTCTCACAGAGGAATCACTTAATTGTCCCTAAAGAAGATTAAAATGTTTTGGGATGTTTTCTCTAGGACAATGTATATGAGCATATCTTCTCCATAGAACTCATGCCTTAAACAGAAGCTAGGCTTTCGTTTCTAGATTTTCAATAATGTAGAAACTTTCTGGACTCTGCAAATCACAAAATGGAAACACTACCATTTCAATAAAGGGTTTGTTTAACTATAGCAGAAACACACAATCCTCTTCTTCCTACAAATACCCAGAAAATTTCAGATTTAATTGAAATTCTGTTTCAATATATCATCAACCTATAAAACTTTTTTCTTTTTTCTTTTTTTTCAGAAGTCTTTCTCTTTCTAATTTAGCATGCATAATGCTTGTAAGTTGTATTCAGTGAAAATGAAAAGCTTTACATCTCTGAGACTCATTACTATGTAAATGAACTAACAAGCATGTGCACAGCAAAGCAGAGGCTATAAAAAGTAAAATGGAGTTTAGTTTACCAATATTTGGAAGTGTTTTAACAGCTTGCACAATTAAGTTTGGAACTATGGTGAATTGGATTTGTGTGTGTATTTTTATCGGTTTGATTGACAAATTTTTTCCTTTGTTTAGCTCTAGTTACTTTTTTGGGTTACTTTCAAGTTGGAGATTTGCATTTACTAGGCATCATGTATCATTGCCATCCTAAATCACATGAGGATATATCCATATGTCCAGTCCCTTGGCTGTCAAGGACTGGGGAACAAAGAGGAAGTGCACGAGCTTATCAAAATCCAAAGTATTTTCCAAGAAATCTAAGTCTGGAGGAAATCACATTTCCCAGCTAACACATTTTGAGGCAAAATTCTTAAATATGGAGAGATATGCCCTCTGACAGGAAGAAGATGGGACTGAAACAGCTTTGCCTGCTTCCATGGTTGTAATCCTCTAGATTATGGGCTAATATCAAATGTAGGTATGAGAACATGATCTTGTTTAAATAAATATTTTCATCACCCTGTCGTAAACATACTTAGAATATGAGTATTGCATCAGAGCTCTCAAGGATTTTAGGCAGTGTAGCAGCTAAAGGGTGATTCCTCATAACCAAATGTAGAGATGCCTATATATGACTGAATCATCCAGACTCTTCATTATTGAATAGAAAAAAAGAACATCTCATCCTGGAGTAGACTTCTGAAGAAGGTTAGATAAACTGTTTTCTAAACTTTCCTATTTTGCTCTTGAAGCAGAGGATGACTATCTTGGATAAAAAACATCTATACAGCAGACATCTGAAGTCCAGTGAAATTAATCCACACTCATTTCTAGATCTCATGGAGGCTTAGCTATAAGAAATGCTCAGCTGCTCATACTGACACAATACTAGGCACGGGCCAAAGCAGAAATATAAGGAGTTGATGACTTTAAAGTCAAGTAATATTAGGCACCTCTGTGCTCACGTGGGTTGCCATGTAAGCAAGCAGGTATTTTTCATTGCAGTCCTTTTAATTCATTCTATGCTTTGCTGTAGGCACCTAAGACCTCTTCTAGGTATAATTCTAAATCTTTTGTGAAGCTTTTGATTATGTTTTGCATACCATTTCATCATTCTTGCAAAGGAAGAGCACTTTTCTTATGGAAAGTAGCACTATTACAGTATCAGTAAAACAAACAAGTTAAATAGATTAAGAATTAGCTGATAGATCTCAAAATATAAGTGCCATCTGGGATCTTTCAGAGGCAACCTAAGGATGTGTTTGTATATACATCTCATAGTGATAACAACTTTGACTGACTTAAGGATTGACACAATGGCAAGTGTGGAAATGAAAAAAACATGGCATACCAAATAAAATGAAAAATTTGATCACCTGAAATAACTAGAAAAAATGTTTTAAAAACCAAATCTAAAGTTATATACCCAACCATAAGAAATATAAACATCTACTGCATCCTGAAAAATAGTGGCTCAGAAAGTGTTCCGATTCATAGTGGCAGGTAATTCAACAATAGCTCCCAAAATTAAACTGTAACAAAAAGGAATAATATCATGTTGGAGGTGTAAATAAAGACTAGTGAGTAGGGATAGGAACATCTATCCTTGTACATGGGTAAGCTTATAGTAAAATTCTTTATATAGTACTGATGTTTGCATTTTAATTTGGACACCAGCAGAAATACAGAGAATTAAAGAAAATATTTGACAGCGAGAGGTACAAAGAGATCAGTCTGTGTAGTTTATTGAAAAGAATTTTGAGAGTTGACAAGATTACACTGTGTAAGTGTGGGGGAGAAAATTGAATACCAAAGGACCCTCTGGTCTAACAGGAGAAAACATAACAATTTTCAATAGATCATGCCAGACAAATTGAAACTAAAAATGAGGAGAGTTGATTAACTCCTGGAACAAACTACCAAAGTGAATGCTGAATTCAATGTCTCTTGAGGATTGCAGTTCAAGGCTATCAGTCTTTGTAGAAAATATGTGTTAGTGAAGCGCAAGTTAAAGTGGAGACATTTAAGGATGTCTGCTATTTATACTAAGTCAGATTACATCATCAAAAAGGTTCCTTCTGGCTTTAAACTCAGAGAATCTGTGAGTCTAATTAAACATACCTGATGCAAAGGATAGGAATGCCCATTTTAAAGTAACAGCTTCCTGTCCTGACAAGTATTTCTGTGACCTCCTTGAGTTACTAGGGTTCTGTACTGGTGCAATTTCAGTGATGATTTACCCTTAATTCATAACCTACATTCTCTGGCATTTCTATCAGGTATGTATCACTGCAGAGAATTTTAGCGATTCCTCTGGTGTTTAGAAAAGCCCATCAGTGGTTGCACTTTTTCATTAATTTGTTGTGAATCTATTTTAACATCCTCTAGGTACACTTCTACAATAAAAAAACCCACTGTTTTGTCTAGTTCTGTTCTTAGACGTTAGTCTATTATCAAATCAACCTCATTTTTATCCCAGTACCAAATATTTAGGTGAATATTAGGAATCACTATCACTATATGTAACACTATAAAGTGTTAGCTACTCCTACTCCTATCTAAAAAAAAAAAAAAAAGAAAAACAAGAAAGAGCAATGTGCTCCTGAGAGACACGTATCTAAATTTCTACCCTAGTGACAAGATTCCCTTTACTTGCTTTGTCTCACAACTGACCTAATCTGTCACAAAAGCTGAGACAACAAGCAGCCTTCAGAGTTGTGTAAGGGACTGGAGACCCTTGCAAATGGAGAATGACATCTTTTAAAACTCACAGGCCTTTTAAAGGTAACTTCATGACTTGCAACTGTGGCATTGTGTTATAAGGGGAAAAGATCTCTTGCCAAAAAAGTTGCTCCTAATACCAAATTCTACAATCTCATCTTTTGGAGACTGAGCAAGAGAGCGTATAAGGCCTAGGGAAGATTCCACTATTAAGAATGCCCATCACCCAAAACTTTCCTGGTCAAATTTTACAACTACCAGCTGGACCTCTTTTATCTATTTTCACATTATGGTATAAAATGGGAGGGAAAGAGTTCAGAGGTACCTAGATGTCAGTAGAGCAAACTGAACACTCTTACTGTATTCAAAGCAAATGGGAAGTCTGGGAGAGCACAGTGAGCAAGGAGAGTTTGTGTTTTGCAGGCTTATACATTTTCAGAGCTTGAAATGTCTCCAGTTCTGAAACAAAATGCTGACAAGGACACTTGCCATGATGAAATTTGGTAGACGTGGTTCAAAAGATGGAGTGAAACTACTGAGTTTGGTGTGATGCATTTGGTGGCTTGTGTGACTGTTTCTTTCCAGCCACAGGCTCAAAGTCCAGGCTCCAGTATGAGTGGTACATGCACTGCATTGTTTTTGGGAGGAACTGACTCTTCAGGTATCCGTGTCCCCCTTGGAATAAAAGAAAACATCCCAGCTTGTTGATGGTAGGGGTTAGTTCAGATGACATGACAGGAACAGAGAACAATATTTTTCTAGATTTATCTGCTGTGTTTGTCGTGTGGCTTTTTAATTTGCCCTGAAATAAGGCTGCAGTCCTTGCTATAACATATAAATAAATGATTTGATGACCATTATGTTTGTACATGGCGGATAATAGCATAATATCTTTAACTGAAAAAGTGATCTCAATTCCAGGGAGAATGGCTTTGAGGAACTGTTAGAGTTACCAGCATACAATTGTTTAGTTTAGTCATGTATGTCCAATTGCATATATATAATAAATACATATAAATATGCACATAGAACATTTCGGTACATGTTTTTTTTATCATTCTTCAATAGAAATTAACATCATTTAAATTATATAGGATACTATATATGAATAACAAAGTGTATAAAAAAATGTGTGTATAACATCTGCTGGGCACACCAGTACTGTTAGCAGCAAACATCTAAGTCCATTTATATATGACTCTGTTCCTTATTTGAAAAAGTGGTTGGCATATTTTTTATTGAAGGTGTCACTAAAAGATGTTTAAAAATTTAGCATGCATAAATATTTTACTAGAGCTCCTGAGGTCTCCTTATCTTGGTCCTGAAGAAATATTAGTTACTAAATTGATGAAAAAATTCCATAAAAGGACTTATTAAATAAATGCAAAAGTACATATTGTTTCAGGGAAGGCAAACGCCAATACTAATTGCTCTTTACAGTATTTCTCAAACATAGATTAAAGGCAAACAAATTAAACATTTTTCATGCTGATAAGGCTTCAACGCAATTTACAGTTCATCTTAAAACAAGAAATGCTCAGCTTTTTTAGTTACTTCTTTGTGCTTCCATTTTAGAATCACACCTGACTTGAAACTGCATAGGGCCCTTACCTAAAATTTAACCTACATACCATCATAGATGCAGATTTTTTAGAAATTTACATTTACTTTAATAGATGCAAGGAAATGCTTTGAAAAGATATTTTCTATCTCAGTTCAAATTCTTACTTCTGGAAAAGAGGAAAGCTAGATTGAAAGGTGTAATATTGAAAAAAATATGGAAAACCAAAGAAGAACAGCAATAGAAGCTCTACTCCTTGATCCCCAGAATAAAGTTAGAAGGTGTATTCAGGGAAAAACAGATTAGTAGATCATATTCTAAAGTAAATGTTGTCCTAAAATCTCATAAAATACTTATCTTTAAGATAAGCAGGTTATTTCACATGGTTGTGAAACAGATTTTTTTGCTGCATTTTGAAAATCATTTTACAATAGGATTTTGATACCAAACAGTTCCATGAAGACAGTCCCAGTAAATTTTACTGTTGCTCAGTAAAATGCATGATGCATCAATGGATTTTAGTCTGAGTTCTAAGAAACATTATTTAGAAGACATTTAAAATCTGCATAAGAACTTTAAACTTGACTGTAATATTGTCAGTAGTCTTTATTTTATCTGAATAGTCATTTAACAGAACAGCTGTGAACATATTTCACAATTTTTATGCTTAATCTGCAGCATCTTTAAATACAGTCAAAGTGTACAGTCAAAGTATATTTGTGTGTTTATACAAATGCTGAACTTACCAGTGGTCATTCTGCTGCTGGTCACATGAAGAACATGTACATTTCGGTTTTTATTTATCATTCTTAAGGCAAAGCCTGCCCAATTTACATATTGACTGCATTATGGTGACGTTGTGGTAATTCATCATAAAAATATAATAAGCTTCCTTTCTTTTGGTACTTTTTATTTATTTTTGGCACTTAGTTTTGAGCTGGATCAGCTTCCTAAAGGAGCTCACCCCTTAGTCTCAAAAATGTGAATATTAGCAGAGGGGATAGGGAGAAACCAAAGAGGCTGAGAGTAGTGAAGGAGAGTGGTATCACAGTGTGTTGGATATAGATGACATTAAGCTGAGATGGAATTACACGCTTAATTTCCTGTACTTGATAGAACTCATCTCTGATTCCAGGTCAACACCCAGCATATGAAGGCAGCCTGCCATTTGCAAAGTGTAGATTATACATAACAATGACTTTTATATTAGTTATTCTGCTATACAGTTCTTTTTCCTCATGTTAGGAAGATAAATATTAATGACAGTAGAAGCAGTTTCCAGTCCAGTACATCTGTTAGCTGAGAAAAAAAGGGACAGGAAGGTATTTGTTTATTTTCCTTTAGCTCTCATAAAAGTGCACATTTTTGAGTAGAAAAGACTCAGCTTCAGCGAAATGCTGAAAGTCCTGGTGAATTGAATACTTCACATCTCATAAATTGCTTCTGTGATGCAAAATAATTATATAATGATTTCTTCAAAAAGAATGACTTCAATAGTTCATTGGATATGGGGCCAAGTATAGAAGATAATAATTGTAAGATCTTAATATAGCTTGTTAAAGAGCAATTAGCAAAGTTCCTCTGTACTCTCTGCTTCTTCATGATTAAAGAAATGACCCATGTATTGATAGAACATAATTCTAATCATTTTCATTTTGGACAGTTAAAGTAGGTAATACAATTTTAAAATTTCTTCTTTCTGTCAGAGTGAATGACTAGTACGTTATCAGTACATCGATTTATTTTGTAATGTTAATAATGTGAGCAAATTAGTTCAGTAGAATAAAGTGTGTAAGCCCTTGTTTTGCTGTTTCATAGTATCATACAGTACCCAAATATAATGTATAATTAGATCAGAGCTTTTCAATCAGCAAAAAGGGATAGAATTGTCCACTTCAAGATAAATGGATCTTCCCCAGGAGTAACTCAGTATTCTGGTCTTATTTTACAATTCCAATTCTAAAACTATATATTTTTTTAATTATATCAAGAGAGAGACAGTAGTACTGGCACCATTTAGCTTTCAGGGAAGGAATGCATAAAAGTCCTTTTCTTTATTTTGCTTGACCTTAAAACAGATGACCATCTGGATAACTGCTGTGCATGGTGCCAAAAAAGCCGTTAACCACTAAAATAAATAAATAAATGTAATTAAAATGAAAAGCTGCCAAGAGTGTGTAATCACAGGTCTCAGAGTCAAATCTACAGATACAGGTCAAATATTGATTGTCAAGAAGCTTATCTTGCATAAGTGTCTTGTACTAGGAGGGAGAACACCCCCACCGCTTGGTGCTCCTCACTCACATAAACACTTTACACTCAGTTTTATCTAACTTTTGCCTGACTGGGGGTGTGGGGTGTGTGAGTTCCTTTTCTGTTGATGTTACTATTATAGACAGATGATTTAAACAGTAATTCAACTTCTGTTCTCACTTTGCTCATCAAGACAGTTTAATTCTCACTATTTCAGTTGGAATTGCGAGTACCTGAAACCATTGAAAACCAGGCCATAATCCCCCTGAGCCTTGTCTGCTTATCTGAAGGAATACTGTAAGGTAAAATAAATGGGGCAGGTTCAGGGACAAGCTGTAGCTTTACAAAGCTCCAGGACACCCTGGGTGAAGTGCTGTAAAACTGTAAAATGTGCATTCTGCTTGCTGGGTTTAGTAATTTTATTTGTAGTATCCAGTTCTTCCTGTTCACCCTTTGCTGGGAATGGAAATAGCATTTGCTTTCCTCTTTGAACACAGTTTTTCTTGCAGTTTTTGGCATTGAGCTGGAAAATGCAGTTTTTCAGTAAAAAAACCTACTTGCTCTCTCATTTTTAATAAAGAACTCTAAAAAATAAAAATAGGTCATGTATGAAACAAAGTGATCTTTATTTTACTTTCACTCTCTGATAATCATAGAATCATAGAACCATCGAATCATAGAATATCATAGAATACCTGTTGGAAGGGACCCCAAGGATCATCTGGTCCAACCTTTCTTGGCAAAAGCACGGTCTAGACAAGATGGCCCAGCACCCTGTCCAGCTGAATCTTAAAAGTGTCCAATGTTGGGGAATCCACCACTTTCCTGGGGAGATTATTCCAACAGCAGATTGTTCTCATTGTGAAAAATTTTCCTCTTGTGTCCAATCAGAATCTCCCCAGGAGCAACTTGTACCCATTACCCCTCATCTTTTCCATGTAATTCCTTGTAAAAAGGGAGTCTCCATCTTCTTTGTAGCCACCCTTTAAATACTGGAACATGGTGATAAGGTCTCGCCTGAGCCTTCTTTTCTCAAGGCTGAACAAACCCAGCTCTCTCAGCCTTTCCTTGTATGTCAGGGTTGCCAGTCCTTTGATCATCTTTGTGGCCCTTCTCTGGACCCTCTCCAGCCTGCCCACATCTTTTTTTTATAGTGGGGATCAAAACTGAACACAGTATTCCACAAGTGCTGAGTAGAGTGGGATAATGACTTCTTTATCTCTGCTGGTGATGCCCTTGCTGATGCAACCCAGCATGCTGTTGGTTTCCTTTGCCACAGCAGCACACTGTTCACTCATATTGAGCTTGTTGTCCACCAGGACCCCCAGGTCCCTTTCCACAGAGCTTCTCCCCAGCTGGGTAGATCCCAGCCTGTGCTGCACTCCTGGATTATGTTTTCCCAGGTGCAAGACCTTACATTTGTCTTTGTTGAACTTCGTAAGGTTCTTGCTAGCCCACTCTTCCAGCCTACCCAGGTCTTCCTGCAAGGTGGCCCTCCTTCAGTTTGGTATCATAGGCAAACTTCATCAGAGTACACTTGATCCCATCATCCACATCACTTATGAAGATATTAAACAGCGTTGGGCCTAATATCTATCCCTGGGGGACCCCACTTGTGACAGGTTGCCAGTTTGAAAAGGAGCTATTTACCAGCACCCTCTGGGTGTGGACTGTCAGCCAGTTCCCCACCCACCACACAGACCACTTGTGAGAATGTAACACATCTGTTTCTCAGGGAGGAGGCTGTGGGAAACTGTATTGAAAGCCTTGGAGAAATCCAGGTAGACAATGTCCACTGCTCGCCCCACATCAACCGAGCAGGTTACTTTGTCATAGAAAGTGATCAGATTTGTCAAGCACGATTTGACCTTGGTGAATCTGTGCTGGCTTTTCCCAATCACGTGCTTCATTTGACTTGTGATAACCCCCAGGAGGAGTCGTTCCATAACTTTCCCAGGGACTGAAGTAAGACTGATGGGCCTATAATTTCCTGGATCCTCCTGTAAGCCCTTCTTGTAGATGGGGGTGACATTAGCCTTCTTCCAGTCTTCTGGGATGTCCCCCAATCTCCATGACTTCTCAAAGATTATGGAGAGTGGCCTTGCAATGATGTCAGCCAGCTCTCTTAACACCCAGCCCATATTGTCAGGGCCCGTCAATCTGTAGGGTCAAGCTCCTGTAACAGTTCACATACCAACTCTTCCTTCACTGCCGGTGGGTCTGTGTTTGCATCAACCTGGATTTTTGTTCCCAAGGCCTGAGGCCCAACAGTGCTGGTAAAGACAGAGGTGGAGAAAGTGTTGAGAACCTCTGCCTTTTCAGCGTTGTTGGTGACTAATTCACCTCTCCTGTTTAACAGTGTGCCAAGATTTTCCTTCTGTTTCTGCTTGTTGTTTACATATCTGAAGAACCCTTTCTTGTAGTTTTTGACCCCTCTGGCCAATTTCAATTTGAGATGAGCTTTTGCTTTTCTAACTGCATCTCTGCATATCCTGGCAATGCCCTTGTAGTTCTCAGTGGGTATTTATCCGCTTTGCCATCTCTGGTATGCTTCTTTTGTGGTTTGAGCAGACTCAGAAGCTTCCAGTTAAGCCAAAGGGGTCTCTTGCTCCACCTACTTCCCTTACCTTTAAAGGGGATGAACTGTTTTTGTGCTTCTAGGAGAGCATTCTTGAAAAACTCCCAGCACTCACTACCTCCTTTATCCTCCACGGGAGCTTCCCACAGAATCCCTCCCAGTTGAGCTCTGAGTGAGCTGAAGTTTGCTCTTCTAAAATCTAAAACCTTTGTCTTAGTATTAACCTTCAGCATGCTCAGCAGGATCCCAAACTCCACAATATTGTGATCACTGCAGCCAAGGCTATCACTAACTGAGTTATTACAAAGCAGATTTTCTTGGTTTGTGAGTAACAAGTCCAGCAGTGCCTCATTCCTGGTTGGTACATCTAGCATTTGTATGAGGAAGCAGTCCTCTACACATTCCAGGAACTTGATGGATGACATGTGAGCTGCTATATTGTTCTTCCAACAAATGTCTGGGTAGTTGAAGTCACCCATAAGAACCAGGTTCTGTTGACCCAAAGCTTGCTTAAGTGACCCAAATATTGCTTCATTGGCCTTATTGTCTTGGTTTGGAGGTCGGTAGCAGAAACCTACTGTAAGATCCCCCTCGGAGACGACCCCTCTGGTCGTGACCCAGAGGCATTCGATAGGGTTTCCATAATTGCTGTAGTTGACTTCTATACATTCAAAGTTCTCCTTAACATAGAGCGTGACTCCTTCTCCTCTTCTTCCCTGCCTGTCTTTATGAAACATCCTATAGCCATCCATCGTGATCCTCCAGTCATGTGAGTTGTCCCACCATGTTTCAGTTATTCCTATGATATCATAACTTTCTGACTGGGTGTGGAGCTCCAGTTCCTCCTGTTTGTTCTCCAGGTTGTGTGCGTTGGTATACATACACTTGAGGTGGTTGGTCTTCTGGTTCTTGTCTTGGGAGGCAGCTAAGGAACATTTGTCGCTACTCTGGTTGGCCTGGCTTATTCCCCAGTTGGTTGCAATGGCACCAGTGTTGCCACTTTGGATCTCACCCCCTCAAGTCCTTCAGTTTAAAGCCCGCCTCACCAAGTTGGCCAGCCTGCTGCCAAAGATTCCCTTGCCTCTTCTAGACAGGTGGATCCCATCCCTTCCTAACAGGCTATAGTCATCGAAGAATGTCCCGTTGTCATAAAAACCCAAACCCTCACAACAGCACCAACCACAAAGCCAGAAGTTGATTTGCATTATACGTCTCTTTCTGGCTGCACTCTTTCCTCTAACTGGTAAAATGGAAGAAAAGATAACTTGGGCACCAATACTTGTCGCTTGCACCCCCAGGGCTTTGTAGTCTTCCTTGATTCTGCCCAGGTTCTGGCTTGCAGTGTCATTCGTGCCCGCATGAAAGAGTGGCAATATATAGTAGTCTGCTCTTGAGAAGTTGTGGCACCCTCTCGGCAACATCTTGGACCTTAGTTCCTGGAAGGCAGCATACCTCTTGTGACTCCTGGTCAGGCCGGCAGATGGGTGCCTCAGTGCCCCTTAACAGAGAGTCACCCACTATGAGCACTCACTGTTTCTTTTTGTGGTATCCACTGTGTGCTGCTGGTACGGTTTCTCCTTGCAGACCTTGCTTGTGGGTGTCTAAACTGTTAAAGCTTCATATCTGTTTTGGTTGTAATGCTGGAGGGTGGGGATTGAAGCAGAGTCCTGCTTTTGTGGGTCACATTTTTCTCTGCCCCTCCTAATCAAAGAGAAGAAACCCAAGATTTAAAAATGTTTCTCAGACTATGCATTAGATAATGTTTATCAGTTGTCATAAAAATTGTTGCCCCTACTTCTTCAATGGCAGGCAGCCCACAGATCAAACTTTGCTTTGTGACAATGCAATGAGGTTTTTGAAAGGTATCTGATTTCACTGAGTGGGACCTCTAAATTTTCTTAAAATCAGGTTCCTTTATAAGGTCTAAGTTGGTCCAAACTGATACCAAGTGAGGTAGCCAGTGTATCTAGTCACCTTAAGACTCTGGGAATAGGTGAAGATTAGAACATTCAAGCTTTAACTACACATTTGATCCTAGTGGTTTTATTGCTTGTATCACTGATAAAAGAATAAGGGCTTTAGACTGCATTAAACTAGCTTTTAATCTCCCTTACTCAACTGTTACAAAGTGTTTGCTATTGATTAATGTAATTTTTATTTTGTATTCCAATTTTTCTTCATGCGAAAGCTGTTTTGAAAATGAGCAGTGAAACCTGAGCTGTTAGAAACAAGCCTGCATTTTCCAGCAAATGCATGAGTAGACGACTTTATGAAAATCTTTCTCCCTGAAAAGCAAATTCTTTTGGCTCACATGCTTGCAGTCATTCCTGATGTTTCTCCTCACAATACCTCAGATTGTTACTACTGACTCTATACATTTGATTATTTGGATACCTGTCTTGCATAACTGGAGGGTGGTTGTAAAAAAAAACAATACAGGATTAATCAAAGTAGGATTATAATTTTCTGCAACACCTGTTCCAACCAGCTGCTTCTGACTGTTGAGTCTGATTCTCTGAGTCCTCCCAAACTACACAATAAAGTCGTTTTGAAATCAATGGCCAGTCCATTGTAGCTTTGCCAGAATAGCTGCTGAATAACAAAACTGTGAAATCTTTGAAATATACACTCAGGCTACTGCACAAAATAAGGAAAATCTTGATAATGAAAAATAAAACACCCATTTTAGAAGTCTGAAAATCTTATTTGCTCTGAGACACTACAACAGCTATTCTGACTACCCAGTACTCTGTAGAGAGAGGATTATCTTTATAACTGAGTCCTGCTACTACCTGGTTTTTTTTTTTTTTCAGTGATTTTTAATTCTCTCTTCCTGGAAAAAAAAAAATGTTTTTAGTATCAAGAGTTATGCTTCATATATGTTCAGCAGAAATTGTGTCCTCACTGTGGGGAGGGCTATTCCTGCAACATCAGTGAAGAATACCCTTCAGGCTGGTTGTTTTTCTTCCTAGAGGGATGAGTTCCATTATTTTTGTATATTTTTCTTTTGGCACTGCAGAATCCCCATAAATATAGGCTCTGTATCTGGAGAGTGGCAACAGTGTATTTGGGCAAGAGTAAAGATTAAAAATGGCAGACAATGGAGAGGACATGATGTATAATAGATTCCTCTAAAATATTTGATTTGTGAGAGAAAATAATCTCATTCTTTTTATGTGTCCCCTTTGTAGTCCCAGGTAGAATACTCCCTGCTAATTATTTTTTCCTCTCATCAATCCCCAGGTTTCAGTTTGCCTTTGAGAAATGGAATAGAATACCATAGTAAACATGTTAGATTTGCCACAGTATTCTAAAGAAATAGGAAAATGCTGCAGAAAAATAGCTAGGCAGATTGGTTGTTTGCTTCAGATTCTGGAAAGTTCAGGCACTTTAATCTAGTGATTTGGAGTCCCAACAAAAGCTCCAGTGCTGTTTCTTGATGCAGAAATGATCTAGGAGAACCTTCTTGGTCCCTTGTTGAGAAAAATAAACCAGAGTTGCCTGAATCTCCTCTGTACAAGCCTGAAAGAAACAGGAAATTTTAAAGGCACAGTATGATCATTTTCTGAATGTCACAACGTGTTTTTTTAATCAAAGAGGTTCTGAACTGCATCCTGAAGAATAATTCATCTTTAGCAGAGTGTGAATTTGCTAAATGTAAGATTTGTTTAACATCTAAAGATCTGCTGTCTTGATCTGTGTCTGCAGTTTGCTTACTGCCCAAATTATTCTCAATAACCCTCAACCCTTCTCCAAACAAGACTGATGGAGCCCTGTGATACAAGTTGCATGAGTATTTTACTATAAGTCAAATTTTACTGCTTCAAGTCTTGTTTAAGTTTATTCAAACTGTAGCAAAATTAATACTTAAAGCTGTGCAATAAATGATAACAAACTATAGCATATCTGTATGTTGTATGTGCTCAGTATAACAAATCCTATAGAAATGCAATTATGTTGCTAGATATTTGCAGGATAAATTTTATCTCTAATTAAAAGCTCCTTTATAACCTTTCAGTCCCTATTATAGTCATAAATGTGCTAAATCCAAGCAAGCCACCTTCTTTTTTGAACCTTTTCATTCTAATTGCTTGAGATGTACTAGTAACACAACCGAGGAAGCTCCTCCATTAGTGTAATGAACAAACAAAGGAAACCAGCTCTAAAGGATTCCATTCTACTGACAAAAATAAAAAATCTTCCTTAGTCAACTCAAATCTTGAAGAATATTTAGAAAAGAAGCTTTGAAGGTCATGAAAAACATTTGCAGCAAATGTACATATTTCAAACTTTATTTATATTTATATTTATTTATATATTTATATATATTTATTTATAATGAGTTATAGATTTATAGTTTTTGCTGTTCTAATTTAGTGTGATACTTTTTATTTTGAAACATTTGGGATTAGTGTCTTTAAAAAAATGTAATAAATATTTGTCAATGTAGTAGCATTCTGGAACCAATGAAAAATGAAAGAGGACTTGTCAGGTGGCCAGGAAAAAGATTACTGATATTTTGGAAATCTCAGGGCACATCTTCTAGCCTCTGGTACCCACTATGCAGAAAGAACACTGCGTGGCCTGACTAAAAGCAGGGATTTTAAAAGTGGAGGTGAGACCTAATCTCAGGTAACTCTGATGGAGGTAACACAGGGCTCTAAGTCATACGACTGTGGTAAATTTCTGTCACGGACATCTTTCAATAGATCTTGATGATAAATGTTGTCATTTGCCAATAAACACACTTGTAATTTACCTAGTAGTACCTTTGCCAAATGTAGAGATATCTGAAATTAGTGAAATATTAACACCATCCTCTGAGACTTGTAAGGGAAGAAAGATCGCAGGCATGGTATTAAAATTCTGAGCAGTAGTGAGGCACTTCTCATACAGGAGTTGCTTAGCCGAAAAGAGAAATTGCAGCAGGGAGGAATGAAAGGAAGGTAAACAAATAGCTAGTACCTGATGCTCTGAGCAAATACAGTGTATAACCAGGAGCTTGGCTCTGCAGTGGTACAGCTGAGGAGGTAGGGAAAGTGTTGCTGAGCTTTCTGTAGGATGCCAGAGCACAGTGCTTTGTTACTCTTGTCACGATCTACTCAGGTGAAGTGAGCTGAGAGGAGCAGGTGCAGCAGGGTGATGGGCCAAGCAAGGAGGCTGTGCCTTGAATACATCATGAGGCATCGAGCAGCTGCCTTTGAGAAACAGCCTTTTCAATAGAAACTTTGAAAGCATTTCTTTCAGAGCCTGCTCTGCACAGCTGCTCTTACTCCCATTTTCCTCAGCATAATCAAGAACACCTCTTACCCTGTTGACAGTAGAAATGGCTAAAAACCCTAAAAATGGTTCCTGTACGTATACGGTCACTGTAAGCCTTTTAAGTGTATGTACTTTAGAATGTATCTATCCCTCTACCATAAAGATTTTTCTTTCTCCTCAGTCTTGTACATTTAGCAGAGGTATAGAGGTTTATTTGCATGATTAAGGTCCTAGTTTCTCTGAGTTTATGGAAGCTACTTACCCTACAAAATTAGTAAGCAATGAAGACCAGATTGTGAATCTCTTTTTGCTAAGAATGAATTTTTATTATGGGTCCCAGTTCAGGGAAATTCCGCTGGGCATACTTAAGACCCACTGACTTCAAACTCAGCACATACTCAAATGTTTTCTCGAATGGGAGCCAACATTGGCTCTAACATGACATCTAATTGCTTACTAGTATGAATAAATTGTTCACAATCTGTCCTAAGTGTTCAGTGGTGCTTATTTGACTTTTTGCACTCTTACAGCAAGGCTTAGACAGCTTGCAAGATCAAGCCCCTATAGCTCTAACATTCTCCTCAGGTCTCTGTTCCTCACAGAGATCAAGGAAACCTGCTTTAAAGAGACTTTGAAAGGTAGAGCTGCAATGACATGCTCTTGATATGAAGATATGTTTTCCTACCTAGTCTTTTATTACTGTAAAAATTGAAAATAGAATACACATTTTCTCCCCAGCTTACAAACGTATAATTTTATTGGTTTAACCCCTCATTACTGAAAGTGAAATGTTTCATATGAAGGTAATTTATGTGATTTAATAGTTTTGACTTAATGGTTTATAATGGTTTTTGGTTTATAACTCTGTCTTTTATAAATGAGAGAAACAGATCCTTTTTTATTACAGCTGCAAGTTATTCCGTATATTACACAGTAATTTTTGGGAGCAAAATTTTCTCTTTATTTTCTTTTCTCATTTTGCAAATTAATATAAGGTTAATAAAGATGTTCACAAATTCCCATTTCTAATTATTTAGTTACCAGTACCATTAATTTCCTGTGAGATTAGTGAGCTAAGAATGCACTGAGCTTTTTTCCATTAAATATTTGTGTTGGTGTTTCTGTAGTCTGAGTAAATTCTATTTGGTGTCTGTACAAAACAACCTTACTCCAAAGTATAAATTATACAGCGTTTTGTTTCAGTTTTAAGGACTGCTTTTTTTTTCTTGTTGCTGTTAACCCTTTCTTATTTGTAGAAGATTAATTAAATTTAATAGTATAAAATCAAAACCCAAAGCAGTTTGACACAAAAGAGCATTAACAGAAAAGCAACAGAGAGGTCCCTTTGAGTCCATTTGGCTGTTTTTTAGGTTGATTAGGTTACACGCACGCAGTTAAATATGTCATTTATGGCACTATAAGGAAGTTTGAAACATCAAGGTGATGTACGCAATGAGCCAGGCAAAAATTCAGTTTACCACCAAAGCAGTGTTCACTCCTTGAGCTCAGGATTTCTACTTCATAACATGCAAAGCTTCCACTGTGGTTTTTGAAATATATTTGTACAAAACCTTTAAAATAACTGAGCAACTCTTTGACTGAAAGACTAACAGAGCTAGGATTTCCATTAACCCCCTTCACATTAATGACAGTTTTTGCACACATTTAAGTGACACAGAAACAGATCAGAAAGTATAAATGCTACTGGCACCTTCTTCGTATGCTTTGTCTATCTGTCGGCAAGAGTAGTCAGGGAAGTGTTTCACAGAAGGGATAGCGTGACTGAAAATATGTCTGTTTCCAACACTAATGGTTTGCCTATTAAAATACTTTCTTTCTCCCTACATATTTTGCTACTTTTATATACTCAGACTGTCACAGCTACAAAGCCTTTGTGTCTTCAGGTATGTGTTAATTTCCTTTGCTTTCTGTGAGAAAACCATCAAATTAGAGCATAAAGTACTTTTGAAAATTCCTCATTATTTTGTAACCTGACTTCATGTGGAAACTATGTTTAGACAAACTCACTTTTTCCATGGATGAATCCTTCCCTTTTGAACTTATTGATGGATTTTCTTCAATTTTTAACAAGGTGATTATGGAGTCAATGGTAGTTATGTTCTTAATCATTTTTGGCAATATGTGGTCAAGCAGACTAGGCAGAACATGTCTGTTCCCTGTCTGAAGAAAAGTTTTCAGACACCCTGGAAAAAGTAGCACAGATACCATGAAAAAAGTTTCAGTCAGACCTAGTTCCTTGAATACCAAATTCAGGCAAAGTCAAGATACTAATCCATGTGAAACGTTGCTTCATTAGTTGTAGAGCTGATGGAACAGTTTTATTTGCTTTTTCAAGAGGATATATTATACAAAGGTGATTTTCACAAATATTTTTCCTCCACAACTATAACTGAAGTCATAGTGGCACTCAGGAACTACTGAAAGAGCAGAAGAAAAAATGGTCTTCATAAGCAAACAAATAAGTAAACATGATGACACCTTTGCAAATACATCCTTACTGCTTATGGATTCAGAACATATCCAAACTCTGACTATTTGTTGATTTTATAAAATTTTACATAGGTTCAAAATGGCATTACACTGACTAATTATCTCTAATCAGTACTCCAGCTTTAGTTCTGTCATTTGGCATGTAAATATCATTAATCTTGTCATCAACACTTTTTTCTTCAGCTGTAGAAGGTCACAACTTCAGTTGAGATTGAATCTAATCTTGATTTGAAAGTCTAATATTTAATGTGTATAGAAAAGATGTTAGACAAAAAGATCTCTAGTCTTTTGCTTTTACTTTACACCATTTTGACATTTTTACTTTGGAATCCTGAAACTAATGCTTCTCCTAAATTTCTTGAAGGAAGTCTTTCTAAGAAGGTGTTTAACATGGCAGTTAGTTCGGCTCCATGCAAACTGCTATAACTATGATTTCATTTCAATACACAGTGAAGAAGAAGGTAATTCCCCCTACGTCTTTTCTGCTGTCAACAGTAATGACTCAGCTATCACCTGGAAAGTGGAAAATGCAAAGTTCTCTCCTTACTCTGCCCGAGGAAACTTTATTACCAGTTGCCCAAGAAAACACCCTAATTCCCACAAAGTTCGATAAGGAAATGGTGGCAGGAAAAAGATCTGTGCCATTATGTACAATATAGTTCAGGAGTCATTGTGTCAGTCAACCTTTTGTACGTCACTTACTCATCACATTTGCTTGATTTTACAGCAAAAAAATAATAATAATATTCTTTAAATAATCTTACAGTATTTGAAGAAAGGAAAGACCAAATCAAGTTGTTGCTCCAGCTTCACCAAAGTAGAAAGTAGATTAAATTACATTGCCATATCTAATATTAAACTGACATTAGATTTGATCTTAGCTAAAAGGCCGAGTAGAATAATGCTTGTAGTGAAATTTCAATGAAATGTATTATTTTCATTTTATTAAAATTAATTTTTATTCCTTCTGTCTCTACATAGAAATATATATCTATGCAACAGTGAGCACAACTGCAGCTAATATTTGTGTGACCTTCAGTATTATGGTAATTTATTTAAATGTTCTTTGTTAATTAAGAATATTTCACATAAAAGGCAACTAAATTACTTTTACCAATTAATTATATCTTTGAAATTATTGAAGTGATCAATTATCATAATCAACAAGCATTACAGAAATAAAATAACAAATGAGTCTAAAATACCAACTGGTCTGTTTTAGGCTTGTTTTTTATTTCTCATTGAAAGGGATAATTATTTTTTAATGCAAACCCATTTATGTGTTGTTCAGTTCTACATAAACTAGTAATAGAATCTTCATTAACAGGGAAATTCATATTTTCAAAGGTCTTGCTCATTCAAAATTTCAGAAAGTATGTGGGGTACATATCTGAGAATTTGGCAAATGTTCACCTTCACAGCTGCGAAAGGAGATCTCTCCAAGATTACTGTTAGGTAACTCAAATACAAAGCCTCTTGAATGAAGCTTCTTGATTTTTTGCCTCAAACAAGAAAAAGAAAAACACATGTTGAAAAGGGTAAATAATTGACTATTCAATATGTTCTTCAAAAGCATACAACTGCAGCAAACTAAAGATGACAATACATGATCAAGAGATGAAAAAAATAAGAAAATATTGTGTTGCCTCAAGGGCCTTAGTAATTGCCAGTAATTAGGCTAACTTGTTGGGTAGTTTCTAATATAATATTTGCACCAGAAAATCCAGATTCTTTAAAACCAAATTTTGAAGGAATTTAACTGTCTCGATTAAATTTTTACTGGCAATGGGTTTCAACAGCAGATTTTTGAGAAAAGAGAGAGATATTCAGCTTCTATAGAAAAAAATCCAGTTACCTTTTTTTTTTATTGTCCATGCTCTCATAGTCATGGAGTACATCCCAACACAAGAGCTGAGGAAACCATTGATCAGTAATGTAAATCTACTACATACCTGGTTAGAGATCTGTAAATGGGTTTGAGATCTGGAACTTGTGGTTAGTCTTACGCAAAACCTAACCATGAGGTAACCATCTCTTTTAGATAACATGGGGTAGGAAAGTGGACTGTTGCTTCCCAGGAAAAACTGTGACAGTTTTATTCTGATGAAGTTACTGTTACAAATACAGAAAGCTTTATGGTAATAGAAATTTCTTTCATGTCCAGTTCTAAAATGATTCACTTTGTACCACAGAATGAAAGTGGAACCAGTCTACAGAAACCGAGGACTCCCATAACTGTCTGTAAACCATCTAAAACATCATATAAGATTTTAATCAATTAATCAACCTATGGGTGGCTGTTCAGCTTTCTTCCTCCCTGTCTCCCTTCCTCCCTTCCTCTCTCTTTCCCTTTCTTTCTTTTCTTTTCTTTCTTTCTTTCTTTCTTTCTTTCTTTCTTTCTTTCTTTCTTTCTTTCTTTCTTTCTTTCTTTCTTTCTTTCTTTCTTTCTTTCTTTCTTTCTTTCTTTCTTTCTTTCTTTCTTTCTTTCTTTCTTTCTTTCTTTCTTTCTTTCTTTCTTTCTCTCTCTTTCTCTCTCTCTTTCTCTCTTTCTCTCTTTCTCTCTTCCTTTCTCTCTCTCTCTTTCTTTCTTTCTTTCTTTCTTTCTTTCTTTCTTTCTTTCTTTCTTTCTTTCTTTCTTTCTTTCTTTCTTTCTTTCTTTCTTTCTTTCTTTCTTTCTTTCTTTCTTTCTTTCTTTCTTTCTTTCTTTCTTTCTCTTTCCTTTTTTATCCTCCTGCAAAATTGTAGTTCTTATCTTCACAAAATAAAACTCAAAATTTAACATATAGCACAGATTCTCTCCCTGTCTTTACTTTTTTGGTTTTACATTGCCAGTCATCAGTGTTATTTCTGAGTGCTTTCCACGTGAAAATGACAGTCTAAACATAGTCCCTCTGGGGAATTAAGGCTTCATAATGGGGAATGTGTGACAGATCTTGCATTTGTACTTGGAAAGTGTACATGCTGATGAACATTGCAAAGGCAATACTCAGAGTAGTAAAGTTATGTAATGTGCTTGAGTTTCTTTTCAAGTACATGTAGAGTGACACATTTAAAGAAAAAATATATGAAACTGAATTTTTTCAGTATTTTAAATACATTTTTCTAGACAATTTTCTTTTTGAATAGTTGTAATGTAAAATTTCTAACTCAGAATTGAACAGCCATCTAGGTCCCACTCTATATAAGGCATATGAACTTTCATGTTTATAGTTAGGTGATGTCAAAAAACCCAGAGCCTGACATGACCATGATTGACAAAATTAAATGTATTTTTCAGACATCTGCAAAATTTTAAAAACCTTTTAATTGACAAGAATTGTAGAATCATAAAGATGGTTGCAAAGAGAAGGCAGTGAGCATATGACATTGCAGTTATCTTACAGTCTAGAGGTTCTAATTAGTGGCCGTTCTAGATTAATCTTTTTATTAAATAAGAAAGAAGTAAAATCTGCTTGTCAGATAAGCAATATCACCAATGAGATGGCTGCTTCACCCTCAGCTTGATCCTTGAAATTAAATACTGTGGCTCAGAACCCTTTTGCTTTAAACATAGATTTCTATGGGCAATCAATGAGGGCTGAATACTTTGATCATGCCCTCTTCACTGTGCCTATTCTTTGTGTCAGAGATGAGGGGCAGGGAACTGTTAAGTCTTGGCAGCTCTGTGTCACCCCAAGTTTCTCCTATTCAGGGAAATGCCCTGGCTGGACATTTAAGCTGACTTCTAACCTCATTTGCATCAACACAAAAAATACCAGTGATTCTGGCCCCAGAGCCTTTTTCTCCTTCAAAAAGAAAATCAAACAGCATGACTGAACCTGGAAGACTGAACAAGCAGCTCTGTCTGAATAAAGGACAAAAAGGGAAGAGAAAGTTGCTGTAGCAAAAGCATGTTTTCTCATTCGTGCTTTGCACTTTGACTCCAGCAGATCACATCCCTCTGAGCCTGCACTCAGAAAAATAGCCTGTGTGTGATGTGTACTACAAAAGGCTCAGCCTTCCACTGCTCTGAAACAGAAGTCTAGCATTTTAAATTAAGTAACTACTTTTCAACTGAAAGGAGGGCCAAGGCATCCAGACACGTCTGTGGTTCTGGAATATTCTTTGGGGATGGTTATTTTTCACATATTTTAATATTTTTAATATCTTACACTTATTTTTAATTTTGTTTTATGTATGGATATATGATTTTATATGTTCATTGTTATATTATTTTAAACTGTTTATTTATATACACAATTTTATTTATCTATTTTTACATCTTTGCATTTATATTTATTTTTCGTTATATAAAAACAAACAAACAAACAAACAAACAATCCTTCATCTGATCTCAGTCAGAAGTGACAATGTTTAAATACTAATGAAAAGGTTATTCTTTCATGTGACCTGGTCCTGCAAACAGTAGACCTTTCCTTCTGAAGCTGAAGACACTCAGAATCTTGCCAGATCATCCAAAAAAGTTTAACTGAGTGTAGGAGAAGCAGAACTGAAAAAAATGGCATATTACTAGATTTTTTTTGCTGGCTTTATTTTTTTTTATTTTTATCTTTAGATAATAACATTTACATGATACATTTCTTTTTGTTCTTTCTATCTGCTGACTGAAATGTTTAGAAATTTTTTTTTTTCAAACTGAATAAATGGACATTACCAGTCTTTACTTTCAGGAGGTTATTACTAGTTTCACAATACCTGGTATATTTGGAGGACCAATATAAAATATAACCCAGCTGCAGCCATTCGTCAGCCTTCTCTGTGGTGACCAACATGACAAATGGGTCATGTCATTGCAGAAGAGTTGAGTCCATCAGCTACCTTTCTTCTTCATCTCAATGTACCCATTACATAACTTTTAAAAAGAGGTAAAGGACATACTAGCTTTCATTTTCAGTACCAGTTTACTCAATCTGACATTCAATACCCAACTTATATTAGGAGGATTCAAAGTTTGGACTTCCACCAGACTGCTGCTGCTATCATGCACAATACATGCTGCTAGTTCTTTAACTCTTGTCACTTTAAAGCAGCTTCTCTTTCTCTTTTAACAGATTTCTTCTGTAAAGGAGGGGACAAAGACAAATTGCCCTTGGAATGGTGCAAATAATAAAATCTGGCTTCCTTGAAGGCTTTTTCAGGATGCCAAGTCTATGTTTGAGCAATGATGCATCTTAAGAGGTGCTTCATGCTGGGATGAGAACATCCCAACAAGAAATTCATGGTTGTCATAGCTCAACTTTGTTACAGATATTGGGAATAGGTTTGGAAATAAAGAAGCAGTCAATGTTTTCTGTATTCCTTTAACAGAACTGTTAAAAGCAAGTTACATTTCAGCAAAAGGGAAACAAAAAACAATTAAAAAAGGGCAGAGAGGAGAGAAGGGAACACAGTGTTTACTAAAGAATTATTAGTACTTTTAAGTGATGGCTTCTGCCTTAGGAGGGTTGACCTATCTTTGGAGGTGTCTGCCTTTCTCCACAGTGTTCATCATTCTAACTGCACCTGAGATAGGCAGTAGTGTTGTTTGACGTCAGAGATTTAAATACCTTCCTTTATGGGTTGGGTTTTGTTTCCCTCTCTAATTTTACAGACTGAGGGGGTCTGTGTAATTAGGTCAAGTACCTTAACTAAGCTTTTGCAAACCTTTGCACACTGAAGAAGTGAAGGTAACAAGGTCTACTCAAGTGCATGTTATATTCTCTTCATCTCCTCAGTTCTTCTGACACTCTTCTCATCAGACATTGACAGTTCTGTGCTTTCTCTATTCTAATCTATTCTACGAATTCCACAATCCGGATTTTACATTTAATGATAACACTTGTATTTTACTTTAAGACTGGATCTAAATCAATAGGTTCAAATAATCAAGATAAATGGAAAACATCTCTGAACTTGAATGTACTTTTGACCAGGCTGGCTAGTCAAGAGTACAAAGGAAAAAAGAAAGAGAGAAGAAAAACCCTAAGCATAAATAAATCTTGCAATGTTCTTGTCTTCTCAATCCTCCTAAAAAAACAAAACAGTCATTGAAAATCATTTGAATTACTATTAATACTCAGAATCTTCCTACTGTTGTGCAGCTGGAGATGAATTTGAACCTATAAGTACAGTCATTACAATTTCTCTTTCTGTGAAGCATTGAGACAGTTGAGATAATTAAATGTTTATTCCTTTAAAACATGTGTTTGTGCTTGTCTTCCTCTCCTCTGATCCTACTAGCATTGTTAAAGACCTAAATCCATGGCTTGTTTCTCCTAATATCACACTCATTCCAAGAGGTTGTGAGATTAATTTCACATAGATAAACCAGGAATAACTTCCCTGAAATAACGATACTAAAAATTTGCGTGAAAGGCATTTGAGTGAATGTGGTTCCTTTCTTTATGTCCCAGTTTCTTGACTTCTCCATGGCAAATTATACACATTCATGATACAATTAGTTAATGTGGCATAATGCATAATTTATTATTTTCTATGAAGAATATGAGGAAAACCTCCATTTAAAGCATCTATAAAGTGAAGTTATCAAGATAAAGTGTAAAGAATACTTTTATAGTATAATTCTCTGCTCGGACAAAGAGTCTTGAGGAGGGAAACAAGAGGGTTAAGCCTGTGTTCTTCTCAAGAGCCTTCATAAGAATACGAGTGGAATAATTAGAAGTGAACAAACAAACAAGAACTTAGAGCCGTTAAGTAAAATCACAGCAGTTTTTTCAGATCTGATTCTGGTTATACTGAGCTTTTTCCACTGACCTAACTGGAATCTGACTGACTTTCTACAATACCCAACATTTTTACTGCCTGTCATTACATTTCATACTGAATGTTATCTTAATATGACTTAATATTCACTTTGGAATCAGCTATTGGTATGTCTATAAAATATTACTTTATTTATCTGCTGATTTTACCAGTAAGTGTTTTTTTCTATGAATTCTTTAACATAGTGCTGTTGGAGCAAAGATATCTCATTAATGGATCTTGAATAATATGTGCCACTGGGAAGCAAATGCTGTATAACATCTGAATTCTCACAGAATGTGATGTGCCACAAAAGTGCCTGATATTTCCTAGGTACAGAGACTTCTATGGCTAGGTTCTTCTGAAGTGCATTGCCTAAAATTTAAGCTTTGAAATACAGCACAGAGATAATGAAAAGTAAGGCTTAATATAGCTGTATGGATTGCCATCAAGTACATTCTCTTCAGTCTTTCACATAATTTCTAGATGCTGTCAGGAAAATACACATTTATGTTCTTAGGTTTTCTGTATGTTACAGCATTCTTATTCTTGTTTGTCTCTTGACCAGCAGTAATGAGCTTGGCTAGCATGCTAGGTTGATGTTTTTGTGACATACTTATCACAATGATATTATACATTTTATCAAAGTAAGACCTTCAAGTAAGCATCTCAGATGAACATGACCAGGAAATTACCAAGTACACAGCTTTTTGTGTGTGTTTAGCACCTAGTACTTTGTGGATAATGGCTTTAGCCAAAACAAATAACAATTAATAACAGCACTGAACATTCTGATTATCTTATACTATTCCCTGCATATACTGCATAATGTTAGATAATGGAGTGATTCATTCTTTTTATTATGCCCATTTTCTCCACAAGTGGTGAATTAAAAAGATAATTGTAAAGGTAAGTGTTGTCAGCTTGGTAGAAAGCACTTCATCTTACATCTTATGATGGTGTACAATATAATAATTACTGTCTTTGTCTTAGAAGTTAGTTACAGATATATCAGCTAAAGGGGAAAGTGGAAAGGAAACCACAGGAGTCATGAATGGGAGGTTTTTAACTGGGGAACATGTTTGGCAACCAGCTGTCCTATGTCTGATCGGTATCAGAATTCCCTTTAGTTATGCAATGGAATAGTAGTAACCTACATAAAGAGTTTTCAACTGGAGTAATTGTAACCTGCAACAGTTTTGGGCTTACCCAGAGTCAGAAATGCCATTTCTGATGCCATTGTCACGATTGGTAGAGACAGCTAGCCTACACCTAGGATTACCTTTATCAGCTGTTGCCTAATTTTCTATTACAGTGGAATGCTTTCAAAAATTTCCAAGAAAACATGTCAAACAAACATGTAAGGTTTTTTTTCTGAGTGAATGTGTGTTTGTGTTTGTGTGCAAGTGCAAACACATCGGCATGCACTTATCATGCAATCAGCAGCACAGTACTTTTTGGTGAGCTTTGCTTAGCTATAACTGAGCCAAGACACAGACAAATACTGTCCTCCTATGTCCTATAAATTCTCTCATTAATGTGTGCATGTATGAGCTCATGTAGGCACACACACAGAGTAGGACAGAAGAAATATCTTATGGGAAGTCAGTAAGTCATAGGGACATTTGTACAGACTGCACAAATTGTGAGAGAATATTGAATGGCTGTTCAAACACAATATCAATAGCAAATGTTTGGGATACTTTCACAAATGGCCGTATGAGATCATATTTTATAGCACAACATATGTTTTACTATATGTCTTTGGAACAACTCTTGCTGGGTACATGGCAAAAAGGATTCTTCCAGAATGCTTCTGTATGGTATGTTACATTTGTAGAATAGACACTGCCTAAATCAGGATTGTCTTTGAACAAGTATCTTGTGAAAAGCGCCTTGTCCTAGGACAATCATGCAGGAAAAGCATAATTAGATCCTATGAATATTTTGTTTCCCTGACATTAGCATACATCTGTTGACTTTGCTTTAAGCAAGGCTTCCTTCTGAAGTGCATGGCTTTATTTCCAAAATATATGGTTACCCTTCTGGCACCTTTACAATTTGAAATTATGTTGACTATAAAGCTTAGAATCCTGAGAACCTGATACTTGATTTAATGCTTTGAAAATACTCCTTAGGATAGGGAATAATCTTCTTATGATAGGTTCTCTATAGCCAACCATCTCAAAGGAAATGGAAAACAACAGTATTAATAGTTCCCAACTAGCTTTTTGGATAATATGTATCTTATCATTGTAAGATAGGTATTCCATATGTTCATCTAAAGATTTTTGTTTTTCTCTCAATATTATACATTCTCCAGAAGATGGGGTTACAGACAAGGAGCAGTAGAAAGTGCTTTATAATGTTATATAAAAGTGTAACAACACATATTTTAGTTGTTAATTTTATGGAATTACATCCTTCCTAAAAAATATCCATTGGCTAAATTTGATACCATGGTTCTTCCTTCCACTATCTTTTCTTCCTCCTTATTGTGCTAATGCAGAAAACATTTTCTATCAAATATTTAGTGTTTCTTTTGCTACTGCAATCAATTTCAAATGTAGCATGAACAAGGATACACACTGGTACAATAGCATCTTTGCGTTTATGAACTATGTCCCTGCGTCTCTTCATGTGGAAAAAGCTACTCAGGTGCTAGAAGAGTTTGTAGAGGCAGTCAGTCCCCACCTTAGGACTGTAACAGACAGCCATAATGTGTGGTCCTAAATAGATACCAAGTGCCGGGCTTAATTAATGTTATTTTTCTTGAAACAGTGTTTTTGGAGGCTATGTGTCTGGTGACAAATTGTATAATTTTTATGGACAAAAGAAAGGTAACTCCTTGTGTTTTCAAACTATTTCAATTGAGTGTTGACTAACAATCATGTAAATTTGATGGATTAAAGTGCCATTAACAAAATAGTAAAAGAAATGGTTTGTTTGTTGCTTATTTTTAAAGAAGTGTTTATTTATCTTTAGGTTATGAAAAGATTTAAAATAATTGTGAGCACATATTGTTTACCTTCCAGGCATTCAGGAAGAGAGTGAATATAAAGAGGATGTTAGAGAAATGCTATGTTGCTTAATGACGGTCTTTATGAGGACAGGCAGATGTGATGGACAGATGGGTGGACTAACAGAACTAAGTGCATTATTAGCTGCTCAGACATTTGTTGAATGTCAGCCAAAACTACTGAAACATAGCAATCGACCATTGTTAAACATATCCCATAGGGAGAACAACGATATACATAACAAAAAATATGTACTATTTTTGCTTAAGATGCAGAGACAGAAAAATGATTGTACAAACTCATATAAACCACATTTTGTAAACAGTTCAAAAAGTTTGTTTGCATTTAAAGTGGCTATGAGTTTAAATTATCAGTAAATCATCTACCTACTTAATATAATGCTGTTTTAAAAATGTTTATATCCTGAGTTCCTCCTTCTTCTACACATCAGGAAAAATAATAGCTGGTATTTTTATTATGCTTCTTAATCAAATAGTTTAGAAGCATTTTAAATAAGCCACTTATCACCTTTAACATTTATTTTACTCCTCACTGAATTGCAGCCACTGCAGGCGCAATGCTGCAGCTGTCTAACAGTATTTAGTGTAGGACTGCGCCTTGTAAAGTGTTAAATCATTCTCAGGTTGGCTTTTTATTTGATCTCTGATTTCTGTGATCACAGCTGATGGATGAATTAAATCAGTAACTACATTTACAGAAGAAATAGAAATATAATTTTTGTCCTGATTCCCTTAAAATCAAACTGCACCTCACTAATATGCAGAGGCTAATTGGAAATGGTCTGCAGCACCTCTGAAGGAGGTCATGGTGTGAGGCACACCATAACAGTGAGTAATACTTGGGTAAAAAAAAAAGATCTGTTTTCTAACATGACAAGAATGATTTGCAGTTAATAATAGAGGGAGTAAAGGCCAGTCTTTTCAGTTACCCTTGGCTTCACCTAGGACAAAATAAAAAATCGCTTCAGTTGCTGCGAGCTACTTGCCTTTTTCCCAATCATTATTGCTTAGTTATAACTTAGTGATAAAATCTGTCATTACTGACTTTATTGACATTAAAGTTGATTTATTTGCATGCCTGGTGAATAAGAACTGCATTATGTTGTCTTTCAGATTGCTTGCGTACTCAAGATAGTAAGTGCATCACTGACTTAATTGTCTTTTGCTGGTTCACTTGTTCTCTAATCTCAGTTTGAAAATAATATTGGGTCAACTTCATCCTTGGCATAAGTCCACTGACTTCAGTGGTAGTGCTCTACAGAAGAATTTGATCCATTATTTTTAAGCAGAGTCAAATGATAATAGAGAACTGTCTGTATGATAAAGCATTTTTTTTCCTGCTGTTGTATGATGTGTCAGTCAGAAAGCAACAAGATAAACTTTAAGGCCAAATTCTGCCCTCAACTATGCACTAATGTGGCTGAAAATCTGAGACAATTTTGATATCCTTATTCAAATAACATCTTCCTGAATTACACTTCCTGTTCCATTCTTGGTTAATAACATGTGTGAGAGACTGAAGCCAAGTACTTTCTGTGTACATGGGGGCCACATCTTGCAAGTTGCTTAGCACCTAACAACAAACGTTGTAAGTCTTTTCCACCTACTGATTTTAGTGGAAGATGAGTAGTAGCCCAAGGAATATACTGCAACATTTAGGATCCAGACCTCGGAACAAATCCATGGGAATGTACCTTAGTCTGGTCACGCAGAACCATCCTCATCTTTGCAGTGGTCTGAATAGGTCCACTCACTGAATCAGGAATCTAGATTTTTACAGCTAAAACTGTCTAGAATAAACATTGGAAAACCTGGAAAGTCTTCTGATTGCTCCAGTCCCAGCACTTTTTAAACCTAGAGTTTGAACCTACACCAGATACAACTCTTCTACTATAGTAATATTGGGAGCAAGGGGTGAGGGAAGACGGAGTAAAGGGGAGCACTAAGCTTGGAGCATACTTTCTTCACTTTCCTTTCCTGGCTCAGGCCTAGATTTCCATCCTTGGTGCAGATCTGTCAGATACTGCTGTTTTCCCTGTTCCCAGGGTAAAGACAGTAACTTACGCCAAACTGAATTGAAAATAGCATTATCCCACAGCGGTGGCAGAATTTAGAAATAATGACTAAGAAAAGCATAAACCATTAAGGTACCATCAAGGGAAACAGTATTATGTAAGAGTAGTAGTGATAAGAAATACTGAAATGCTGGCAAAGTCAGAGGTGATGTCAGAATCAGTGCACAAAATAATGGCAATAAGGACCCCACTGCCAAGAAGGAAATCAGTGGAGACTTTAGGTCTTTTTTCCTTCTGCAAATTGTCATTTAGTCAGTTGGTGAAGTATGGACTTATATGCCTTTCTTTTAGGTACCCCAGATTAAAAATTTTAGCCTTTGCTCCTAATTATCCTGTGGTATGTGTTTAGTGTAGGGGAAAAAAAGAAATCAAACACCGACCGAGAAAAGATAGGTTTACTGCAAAACAAATATATTAAAAACAAGTAAGATTTCATTCTTTTCATAACCAAATATTTCTGTAATGAACTGTTCCAGAATGAAAAAAAGGTTTATTTTGTTTATTCTTTTTTCAACAGAGTTTCCTTACACTTTCTCAGGAGTTCTTTAAAAAGAAGTATTTTGGTTCATAGTAATCTATTCAGCTATTTACTACACCCATATTCAACATATCTGACCAGTACAAAGGCTGGGAAAAATTCTTTTTATTGCAGGATTTTTTTTGGTCTCCCAGTCTTGCACTTTCAGCCAGCCCTTCTGAGATGCAACTATTCAAACTACTCACCTTCAGTTGGACCTTTAGTGTTAACACAGATAACATTAACCATAAGTATTTGAAATAACTGAACTCTCCTGAGTAACTGAAAAACCATCCAGACAACAAAACCTATGAATCATCTATATCAACAGTACCCAGAAGGCCACTGGGCAAACATGAAAATAGAGATTAAAGCTGAATCATAGCAGCTTTTTGAATATTACTGGAAATTTCAGATCCAAAAATATCTACTACAGTGTGTTCACCGATGGAAATGGTAACATTTTGACCTTAATTAAAATATGGACTTTCTTGAGTACCTGTAAAGAGAAAATGTGAAATTTCATATAGAAATGTGTTTAAAGTGGAACAGTATTGACTGTACTTGTGGAGTGTTCAAAGTTTTGCAGTATTAAAAGGCAAACTTTGCCCAATGATATAAAATAAAAATACCTCTGCATTGCAGGGACAGATACTGCATTCTCTATGCAGAACAAATTCTCTTTGAATTTCACTGGAGTTCTTCCTCTTTATAAAACCAATTTCTGGCTCTTTAGTGGGTATAATAAGATGAAGCTTGCTGAGATAGTGAAAAACATCTCACTAAATTCCTTTGTAATAATTCCTCAAAAAACTTATGAAGTGAATTCTCTCCTGAAACAGGTTCCCCTGTTTCCCAAATTTTCCTGTTAAATATAGTTATTCCCCTGCCCCCCAGGATTTTAATCCTATTTGCTGAGTTTTAATAAAAGACATTCTATGATTATTTTAAGAGTGCTGTCTGTGTGTCTAGGCTCTACTAGACTAAAAGAGTCTATGATTGTCGACTCTAAGAGTTTTTTTGTTTTCTTATTTTGTTTTGTTTATGGTGCCAGAATAGCAGACCAAATTCATGGGATGATACAGCTGGAGAAAAACTCAGAAAGTCACTTAATCTTCTTATACTTGCAGAAAAGAACAGCATGTTATCATTGACAGATGTTGGTACGATCTATTTGTGAGACCCCCGGTGATGGAGATTCCACAGTCTTCCTCAGCAACATGTTCCATGGGTTCATTATTCTGTTAGAAAGATGTTTTGTGAGAATCTTTTGAGCTGTAATT
The DNA here is from genome assembly GCF_965638725.1 of Aptenodytes patagonicus. NCBI lineage: Eukaryota > Metazoa > Chordata > Aves > Sphenisciformes > Spheniscidae > Aptenodytes > Aptenodytes patagonicus. Next base: position 41,023,946 of record NC_134955.1, on the reverse strand, counting down.
GAAAGTGTTTCTAATTGTTTTTATGGCCTAATCCTCATAACAAGTGCAATGTGACAACAGGCCATTTAGATACTGTATAAAGAAACAAAGAATTTCTTGGTATGACTTTTAAATTTGTTACCTTTTAGCTTTATTGGGTGAAATTTGTCCTAGTAATACAAATTACTATGAGTCACTCAACTTTTCCATTATTTACAATAATTTTACAGTATAATTTCTTTATCATTTACATCATAAAAGTATGGTTCTAATCTTTTAAATCTTCCCCCATATCTTATCTTACTCCATGTTCTTTCATGTCTTCTCTAGAAGTTTTCTAATGGCATGGCAACAATCCATAAAAATGTAGTAATACATTTTCAATCCTCTATTGTTCTTCAATAAAAATTAACATTTTATTTGCTTTGCAGTTTTTTGGTTTTCCTAGGTACATTGAAGAATTACATTAAATAAATTGTCCGTCATGAAACTATTCTTTTCCTTAGTGATTGATGTCGATTTGGGAGGTATCAGTATGGATGAATTAATGTAAAAGTGGCCAGATCCAATATCCACCTTTGCTTACACCTTCGGAATTTCCTTTGGTGTTACGCTAGCTAATTCTCTGGCTTGTTTATGCATGGAATTCTTTGCTGCCTTTTCATTCTTCACTTACATAATTTTCAGTAGGAGACTTTAGTCCATCTTTGTATTTGTCCTTTTCTTCAGGACATTAATAAGTGTGCAATAAATGTGTCAAGTACCACCACTGTTAGCAAGAATCCAGGGGCATCTCATTATTAACCTTATTCCATGTTGAAAATGAACACTTATACCTACCCTTTGTTTCCCTATCTCTTAGCCATTTTCTAATATAAAATAGAACTTTTATCATTCATTCTGTGGCTTCTGTTTCCTTAATAATCTCCTGTGAAGGATTTTATCAAAGACATCTTGAAAGTCCAAGTAAATTATTTTTATTTAATGGATGTTTTTGCTATTCACCCCGTGCTATGTCTTCTTCTATGTTGATATAAAGCAGTTGGGTATATTCCAGTGGGGAGCGAGTGAGAAAGTTGGTGCTTTCTCAATTATTTCCAGTTTAAATAGTCCCAGTTTAGTCAGATGGAAAGTTTAGTTCAGTTGCTGATATCCTTCATTATTCTGAGGAAGATGGGTATTGGAAGCGTTTTTATTGTGCAAGCTAGCCAGTCCATTTTCTTAAACAACAGAAGACCTTTTGTCCATTTCAGATATGAATATAATGGAAGGTTTACTATTGCCTAGGACATTTTGCTCGTTTCTTATGTATCCAAATTTCTGAAATGAAATGCAATTTTGAAAATACTGTTGTTATCAATGTTAATCAATACAATAAATCTTAATGAGTGTTCCTTTAATTATTAAGCCAAATGATACCTTTGTAAATTCTTTGTTTTAGTTTGCTTGTACGGTTTTGTAAAAATATGTGTCAACAGTTCTTACTCTTGCAGGATTATTACAGTACTCAAAAAAGATTTTCCAGAATTTCCCCAAACTGGATGGCCTATCAGAATAATTATTATTCATTATGTTTTCAAAAGTATTACTTTTGCTGTGAACAGGAAATATTCTGCGCTGTTGTGCTTTAAAAGTTTTTGGAGTTCCTTAAATGAATGATAAATAACTTGCTAAGTAGTCTGATTTCAAGAGACAGTGAACACAGTCAGTATGCATCAACATTAGATGAAATTACAGCTACTTAATAAAGGCAGGAATTCATACCCATCACTTCCATGAAACACAAAGTAAGATATGTCTAAGGCAGCAGTTTAGCAGCCAGAATGTGGCTTTCAAAGCTCTCTTCAGAACACAGCACATTTTCTTCAAGGTACCATTTCCAAATATATTAAATGGAAATGCATTTTACAACCAATATGATCAGTTAAAATTAATGCTGATGTGGTAAATAGGGTATACTTTAAGAAGGATCTCTGCTCAGGGATCCAAAAGTGTATAAAAGGCTATATAACGTAAAATGTTTCCTGTCTGTGCAGATTTATGCCAATTTCCATTTGTTCTATAGTATTGTGTGAATGTATAACACAAACCTTATGATTATTTATTCTATTCATAAAAAATGATAAAAAATATAACCTCTATTTTGAAAAATCCTTCTGCAATAACACAAATCTCTTAAAAAATCTACTTAGTCAACTAATTACAGGTAGACCATCTTATTACCTTGGAAAAAAGTCAAAAGAATATGAGACAAACTTAAAACTTGGCATAATTATTTTCAGAATTTTTCTTAAGGTAAAAAGAAAAAAAAGAAAAAAAGAAAAAGATATTTTTCCATGATGAGAAACCATGTTAAAGAAAATCAGAGTGTTCTCAGCATATTTTCTCTTAAAACAATACTACAAAAAATAAAAGTTATTGTGCTGATGTGGAGATACCACATTTGTACTGACAATGACTGGGCACAGATATAAAATTTCCCTATGGTTATTCTCATGGAAAAACTCAATGGAAAAGAAGGAAATTGCTTTTCCAAAGGAAAAGAAGGAACTGCTTCTTGCATGGTAAGGTATAATGTGTCCAGTGTTTTGTCTGTAAGTTTTGACTTACAAAGGCTTCTGTTTATTGGTTTTGGAAGACAACAGGAGAACAAGAAAACAAGGGTGCTACTGTAGAGATAGCTGTATTCCTCCTTCTGCTCTGGGGCAAGACACTACGCAGAGGTGAGGGACCTTTCACCAATCTGCTTTGCCAAGTGTATCAAGCAGATGATTACACTGTTTCTTATTTTGTAGAGTCTTGATTGCTTGTAATTGCTGATAGCCTCTGGTGCTTTATTAATGAGTAAAACTTTGCCTTTTATACTTTTCTGTTATTATTTTTTTTTTCCTGTTATATCAATTAAATTACATTCTTTGTGTAAAGTAGGTTGTTCACCAATAAAGGTGCTTTTTTTTGCCAGTTTCTATTATATTTCAACTAGATTCTACACAGCAACAATGTGAGAGGATAATCTAAGGCATTATAGGCTCCTGCTGATACTGTAGGATTATCTAAACAGATTTATACAATCTGTTCTGTTTCACCAAAAATAGAATCCTTAATTTCCTTTTACCTACTAGTGAAATATTCTTTTGAATAGAAATATTTGTGTAATTCTAAGTATTTAAGAAAAAAAAGCTCAAAATAAAAGCTGTTTCCAATTTTTGTAGGTCTTTCTCCCCCAGAACAAACACTTTGACTAAATAAACTTAAACATGTAAAATGTTTGTATTGTTATTGTCTACAAAAATGCAGGATTGAGAGAGGAGGTTTGTTCAACTTTAGCTTTAAACACTGGGCTGAATTCAGTACAGCTTCACAGATGATACTGAATACCATAGCACTAGACCCCACTCTATATTAGGAGAAAATTCTTCTGAAATCTGGTACATACAAACATTTTATGTTTTTAAGAAAGGACTTTTATTTCTTTTGTTCATCACTGAAGTCTTCAATGAACTTATGAGTACTTAATAAATATTAACAAAAATAATTTTTACTACATCAGTTGTTAATGCTCCAAGATTTGTTCTATTTTATGATACGTAGCTAGAAACAGACTTATCATTTGGTCTCAATAGCAACTTATTGGAAGGAGAGAAACTATTTATTTATGCCAATTCTTATAACTACATTATGTACAGCAGAAAAAGGCAGTAACTAGAATGTCTGTCATTTAATTTAGTTAACAAACTACAGAAGAGCTCCTTATATGATGAGACTTTCTAAGATGCTTTTTCTATGACTAAATTAGTCAACATCTATAGATGGGAGGACATTGCAAAATAGGAACTTGGCTACTTTTCTAATAAAAATATTGGCCAACATTTTCTTAACAAACTGGAAAAATAACTAGTTGTTTATGGAAATAGAAAAAATAAACCATAACTCAGATTCCTTTATCCCATCACATGTGATAGCCATGGCAATTCATAATGATTAATTAAGAATTTTTTAGGTACATATTATTTTTACAGAGACATAATGCATGCTTTCATTTATAATTCTATACAGTAAACTGGCAGTTTCATAACTCATTCATCCACCAGAGGCTGCAATTCTGCTTTCACGGCTGAAAGGTGCCATACAAATATGAGTTATTTATATGAATACAAGGGCTTGAGGCATACTGATGTTTCACATGGACACATGGTAAAAACTACCAGGCACAGAAAGAAATTTGATATAGAAAGTGCTTCAGACAGATTCTAATTTAAAATTCTGTAGGGAAGATACTGGCAAATTTAATCAATTTCTTGCTATATTCTTTCCTTCCCTTGAAGACATTACTAAATTCAGGCAGGATTTCATGTAATTCCTTCTGGAACAGAAGATGGCTTGGCCACTAAGATTGTTGTTAAACATGGACTGCAACAGTTTTCTGAAAGTTGAAAACATGCTGGTAGAATGGGAAACAAATATGTAGCAGCTGCTAAGTCTCTATTTCTCTCTGATCAGGCTTCTCTCTAATTCATTTGCAGGAGAAAATAGCTACAATGTTATTTCTTTTCTTGCATGAAGCAAAGTCTATCATCCAGTTTCACTTGAAAATTCCGTACCTCCACTTGCAGGAATCCTCACAAGTGTTATAATGCCATAAGTCCCTCACAACAGGAATCTGTCTCATAAATGAAACACAAGTTGGATATTGCAATGTTCCTCAACTCTTGATACTTAACTTGGAGTTTAGGTTAAAAAGATACCAACAGACAGCTTCAGATATATAACTGAAGTATGACATTCTTGCCCTTCCAATAAATACTGATGAAAGACAGGAATGAGATATATAAAGTACATCTACGCTAGTCTGGTAGTGCACAAGTCAGAGTTAAAAATATTAATACCCATGTAGTGCAAATATCTCTAATTTAGCAGAAAAAGCTAAAAGGTTCATTGCTTGGAAACTGAAGCTAGGTAGTTTTAAACTAGAAATAAATTTTGATTTTCAGGGTATAAATCGCTGGAAGAAAAGGAATTTAGAATGTAGTGAATTTTCTGGTGTTTGAAGTCTGTAAATAAAAGTTTTACTTCAGTTCAATTATAAACCATAGACGTGGTCTTGAATAATTAGATGAAATTCTGTGATTTGTGTTCTTCAAGAGTATGGTTAAATCATCACAATCATCCCTTCTCACCATGTATCTTAGGATTTTTAGGCTATTGAATATTTAACAAACAAACAAACAAGCAACGTGTTCAAAGAATCTCGGGATTAAGATAACAATTCAGCAAATGAAGACACTTGACTGTCTTAGGTCCAAACCCATCTCATTTTAGCAGTTTCTGTTTCTTTATACTAACTGAGATTTAGTTAGGTTATTGAATCACTTAACAGTGTTCTTTGTGTTTCTTTTGATTTTGGCTTGAGATTTATGTTCAACTGCTTTTATGATTTTGTTCCATAATATTTCACTGCATATTGTTAGTTTTGAAGGACTGCATGTAGTTATGTGTAACAGTAATGTAGTGTTAAGTCCTCTGTGAGTGGTAATCTATATGAGGTCATCAAAAAGGAGCTAAAGTTGCATGGAGCTTTAGCTATAGCTAGCTTTAACCAATTCACCTCAGCTATAGACTTATTTCAGTAGTCTTTATATACTTATTGCAAGAACTGGCAACAGAATCAAATATGAATAAAACTACACATTTTACCCAAGAATACTCAAGAGAATGAACAAAATAACACATATGCTATGCAATTAAATTTTCCCTTTAAAATTTGCTTAATTTGAATGGTTTTCCAAGCCATTAAAATTTCCCCCCTTTGCTCTGTGTTGGAAGTCATCTGTGAAATTCAGACTTGGCAAGACTAAAATATGAATCTGATGGACCTGAAAGCTCCATTGCATCCTCCCTCAGAATAATCTGTCTACTGCCGGTCTCATAGCAATGTTCATTGAATCTGAAGCTGCAACAGACAGGAGAGCGAAGATTGGGTATACAGCTTCAGTAGCTTTGTTGCTGTAGGAAGAGTTTGCTGTAAGTCTGAGTTTAAATTTACTAAAACCTGCAACACTGTACTAAAGTAGAAAGAGAAGTTTGAGTCAAGAAATATTCTATCAGAATGGGATGCATCTTCTTTAATGACCACTAGCAGTAAATTAGCTAGAAAATTCAGTATTACTAACTTTTTAACCTGTATCACTTTTGCCTTTCTAGAGATAAGCTTTAACCAACTATAACTCATCTTATTTGAGCATGAAGTCATACTGGCAGTAGTCATACAGTCACGCATAATGAAAAATATATGGAGTTGTTTTTTACCTGCATTTTACCAGCATTTATGTCTTTCAATATTTTACCTCAACAGTTCTTTTAACAGTTTCAGAGAAATGTCAAGTAGGAGAGAGAACTGATCCCCATGGAACTCTGTAAAATGAAAGATCTGGAGCTGGAGGTTTCTGGGCATACTTTTTGGGCACATTCCTCAGGAAGGCCCTAAATCATATTAAGTAATTCCCTTGATTCCTGGCATTTCTGTCAGGTGGAAAAAAAAGTGATTTTAGTGTTGAGGGAGTTAATGTTGCAGAAAGGCTATGGAAGATAAGAATGGATGTCTGCCCATCATCATTTATCAAGCCTACTAAAGCTGTGTCCTTCCCTTATGTTCAAGCAAAAGAATAGAGGCTTCCAAGTCTAAAATATCAGTATCTGATAGATGAATTTGCAGTTGACTAGGTTTTATTTAACTGTTTTATCAGATCAGAGTGGGGCTGGGCTAGGTACAACATATGCCAAAGGTTATTGTCCCCCATCTATATTCTTTCCATTTTTACCAATGTTGAACAGTAGCTTCAGTGGCACATGTGGTGAAAACTATACTAATGGTCAATATAGCTATAGAAATCAATCCTAGCAATAATCAGCAATTCTGCCCATATTGATTCTTCTACATAAATCACTGCACTTTTTGCTTACATGGTACAACCATCGAGAAAACAAATACACAATCAGTTTAGGAGCTATTCACTATTGCTCAAAATATCTTACAGAGAATTTATTTGAGAATTAAGAAAAGAAATTCTGGAGTGTTTTGCCTCATCACACTTTCCAATTTGGAGTGGCAGACCCCATATCTCTTACAGTACGGTAGCTGCTGGCCTGACTGACTTCAGTTTAAACTCTTTGGTTTTACTGGTGTTTCAACAAACCTTTTTGCTTGTGAATGCATGTTGTTACCATTTTTCTCCTCCCACACATAAATATGGTTGGTTATTTTTTGTTGCTTCTGATACATTATCATACAAATTGCTACCCACATCTCTTAGCCCCGATGAATTTTCTGATGTAAGGTTCTCAGCCTAGGTGTTGTTCAGCCACATATACTATTTGACTAAGGGGCTTTATAGTTGTGGCATTTTGATATTCAGCACATCTGATTGGTGAGCAATGAAACAAAAATGTAAAGTAGTTAGTGTTCCAGTAGTGAATAACAGCACAGACTGATCAATAACATAATGGGCAAAGAAGTGATGAAATGGTGAGCCGTAAGTTTGTGTCAATATGGCACCATATATATAAATGGCTCCCAGAGGTGTTTTTCCCCAAAAAGTAGCCAAGATTGAGGTGGTGCAGGTCCAGTCCCTTGTGCCTTCTTAAAGAAACCACAACTGTTCAGTAGCAGTATAACAGATGTTCAAAAGAATCATTAACAATCTAAATGTATGTGTGAGCAGATGTACCATTTCTAGTACACAGAACTTTGGGGGAGAGGGAGTTTTAAAGAAAATCAATAATGAGCAGATCCGTATACGAATTACTCATCTAATTATATTTAAAAGGTAGATTAAGGTTCTTTGCTTCAGTGATTGTGGTTGAAATAAGTAGGACAAGTGATGAGAGGAGCTATTAGAATAACCATGCACGATTGACTTGGCACGTATTACTAGATCAATGAGAGGCAAAATAAGTGGCAGTATAAGAGAGAAACTTGTGCCAAAGCCTCAGTCCTGCTCTTTTTGGTGCATTTCACTAGAGGCACATGAAATGCAGTGCCATTAAAATAAAAGAATAAGTAAAATAAAAGGACGGGTCTAAAAGATAGCAGGAAATTTTGTTTACCTATTAAGTAATGTGTTCAGTGACAGAAGCAGTATAACTTTTGTAATCCTTTCAAGAACATTACTGGCATTGCCAGAAGTGGGCACTCTGTGAAGAACGATCTTATGGGAGCTGAATGATTCCTTCAGGCACAATCTCATATTGATGACAAGATATGCAAAGAACTATAACTGGTGGGGAATATTTTGCCTCAGAATGACCTCAGAAAGGGGTACCAGGGGTGTGTGGAAGACTATTTTTTCTACCAAGAATGCGCCCACAAAAATATAAATGCAGTTCCCACTTTGCCTTTATGATTTACTTTCATAATGGATAATCTCGTCTAAGATGGGAATAGTCATCATTCTTTAAACTTTTATTTAAAAAGGAGTAGGAAACTTTGGGAATCTTCTGTATTAGTACTAGAATTCTAAAGGCCTTGGTAACTTGTTTGACTTTTCATATCTTTTTACAGACCAACATATGCCACATGGAGTAGCAGTGGGCAATGAAGTAGTAAATAAAAAGGTGGAACCTGCTAAGTGATACTCCTGCTTTCTGGAACTCCCAAATGTTATTTCTGTGATATTCTTATTGAATTTCCATATGCTTTTGGTAAGAAAAATACAATTATTTAACAGGTTTTCTTTAAAATCACTTTAAACCTCTGAGATTTTTATCTCCATCTCTGAGAATATTTTCACTTTTTTCTGTACAGGTCTTTGCACAGATAATATCAGCTCCATGGTTTCATTCTCACCTGCATCTCTGTTTTTTGCCACATACACAGGCTGAAGTTCACTGTGAATATATGTAGAAATCCAGGACATCATAGTTTTTTTCCTTAATCATGTGCTATATGCTGTCAATACACAGAGGAGTAACAACTGTTTTGGCTTATCTAGAGTGATTCTTGCACAGCTACCTACTGGCAGTCTCTCATAAAATTGATATGAAAAAATAAAAGGAGCTTTGCGGTGTCACACCAGGTACTTCAATAGCCTATTTTGGAGGCTATTTTGAAAAAAATTACTGAGAGGTCTCAGAAATTTCTGGAAGCTGGTTTGTGACTCTCTTACTTCAGTACACTCTGTTCCCCAGCTTATTGGAACTTGCTGGGAAATTTCAAAACCTGTTGGTTCCCCCATGGAGACATGACCACCATGGAGATGGCACCACCAAACTCTCATGTGAGTGCACGTGAGATTCACCAATCCTCTCTCTTTTCTACTCCTGCCCCCTCATTGGCTCACACAGCAATTCGTCTCTGGCTTACTAAGAAGGGAATGTAGCCTTCCTCTAGCTCTCCTTCTTCCCACTGCATCAGCTGGATTGAGCAAGTTATATCATGGTACATTTGAGGCAAGAAGTGAAAAGACTCATCAGGGCTAGGTGATATAGAGCAAAGCCCAGAAAGGCCGGGTATAACAAGGCACGGCCCTGTATGTTAGGTAGTGTTTCGATTGTATAGAGCTCAACGATTGTGATGATGATACGGTTGAGTGTTTATGGGTAAGGATGAGGGGGAAGGCCAACAAGGCAGATATCCTGCTGGGAGTCTGTTATAGACCACCCAACCAGGATGAAGGGGCGGATGAAGCGTTCTACAAGCGGCTGGCAGAAGTCTCTCAATCACTAGCCCTTGTTCTCGTGGGGGACTTCAACTTCCCGGACGTCTGCTGGAAATACAACACGGCAGAGAGGAAGCAGTCTAGGAGGTTCCTGGAGTGTGTGGAAGACAACTTCCTGACGCAGCTGGTAAGTGAGCCTACCAGGGGAGGTGCCTCGCTCGACCTGCTGTTTACTAACAGAGAAGGACTGGTGGGAGATGTGGTGGTCGGAGGCCGTCTTGGGCTTAGCGACCATGAAATGATAGAATTCTCCATTCTTGGTGAAGTAAGGAGGGGGGGCAGCAAAACCGCAACCATGGACTTCCGGAGGGCGGACTTTGGCCTGTTCAGGACGCTGGTTGAGAGAGTCCCTTGGGAGACGGTCCTGAAGGGCAAAGGGGTCCAGGAAGGCTGGACGATCTTCAAGAAGGAAGTCTTAAAGGCACAGGAGCAGGCTGTCCCTGTACGCCGTAAGAAGAACGGGCGGGGAAGACGACCGGCCTGGCTGAACGGGGAGCTCTTGCTGGGACTCAGGAAAAAAAGGAGAGTTTACCGCTTGTGGAAGAAGGGGCAGGCGACTCAAGAAGAGTACAGGGATCTCGTTAGGTCGTGCAGAGAAGAAATGAGAAAGGCAAAAGCCCAGCTAGAACGCAATCTGGCCGCTGTTGTTAAAGATGACAAAAAAAGCTTTTACAAATATATTAATGGCAAGAAGAGAGCCAAGGAGAATCTCCATCCTTTATTGGATGCAGGGGGGAACATTGTCACTGAAGATGAGGAAAAGGCTGAGGTACTCAATGCCTTCTTTGCCTCAGTCTTTAACAGGCAGACCAGTTATCCTCAGGGTACTCGGCCCCCTGAGCTGGAAGACAGGGACGGCGAGCAGGATAAACCCCCCATAATCCAAGAGGAAGCAGTCAATGACCTGCTATGCCACCTGGACGCTCACAAGTCTATGGGGCCGGATGGGATCCACCCGAGAGTGCTGAGGGAGCTGGCGGAGGACCTCGCCAAGCCACTCTCCATCATTTATCAGCAGTCCTGGTTAACGGGGAAGGTCCCGGGCGACTGGAGGCTTGCCAATGTGACGCCCATCTACAAGAAGGGCCAGAAGGAGGATCCGGGGAACTACAGGCCTGTCAGCCTGACCTCGGTGCCGGGGAAGATTATGGAGCGGTTCATCTTGAGGGCGCTCACAAGGCATGAGCGGGACAACCAGGGGATCCGGCCTAGCCAGCACGGGTTCATGAGAGGCAGGTCCTGCTTGACCAACCTGATCTCCTTCTATGACCAGGTGACCTGCCTAGTGGGTGAGGGAAAGGCTGTGGATGTGGTCTACCTGGACTTCAGCAAGGCCTTTGACACCGTCTCCCACAGCATTCTCCTAGAGAAGCTGGCGGCTCACGGCTTAGGCAGGTGGACTCTGCGCTGGGTGAAAAACTGGCTGGACGGCCGGGCCCAGAGAGTTGTGGTGAATGGAGTTACATCCAGTTGGCAGCCGGTCACGAGCGGTGTTCCCCAGGGCTCAGTTTTGGGGCCAGTCTTGTTCAATATCTTTATCGATGATCTGGATGAGGGGATCGAGTGCACCCTCAGTAAGTTTGCAGAGGACACCAAGTTGGGCGGGAGTGTTGATCTGCTCGAGGGTAGGAAGGCTCTGCAGAGGGACCTGGACAGGCTGGATCAATGGGCCCAGACCAATTGTATGAGGTTCAACAAGGCCAAGTGCCGGGTCCTGCACTTCGGCCACAACAACCCCATGCAGCGCTACAGGCTTGGGGAAGAGTGGCTGGAAAGCTGCCTGTCGGAAAAGGACCTGAGGGTGTTGGTTGACAGCCGGCTGAACATGAGCCGGCAGTGTGCCCAGGTGGCCAAGAAGGCCAATGGCATCCTGGCCTGTATCAGAAATAGCGTGGCCAGTAGGAGTAGGGAAGTGATTGTGCCCCTGTACTCGGCACTGGTGAGGCCGCACCTCGAGTACTGTGTTCAGTTTTGGGCCCCTCACTACAAGAAGGACGTTGAGGTGCTGGAGTGTGTCCAGAGAAGGGCAACGAGGCTGGTGAGGGGTCTGGAGCACAAGTGTTATGAGGAGCGGCTGAGGGAACTGGGGTTGTTTAGCCTGCAGAAAAGGAGGCTGAGGGGAGACCTCATCACGCTCTACAACTACCTGAAAGGAGGTTGTAGCGAGGTGGGTGTTGGTCTCTTCTCCCAAGTAACTAGCGATAGGATGAGAGGAAATGGCCTCAAGTTGCGGCAGGGGAGGTTTAGATTGGATGTAAGGAAAAATTTCTTTACTGAAAGAGTGGTGAAACATTGGAACAGGCTGCCCAGGGAAGTGGTGGAGTCCCCATCCCTGGAGGTATTTAAAAGACGAGTAGATGAGGCACTTAGGGACATGGTTTAGTGGACATGGTGGTGTTGGGTTGATGGTTGGACTCGATGATCTTAGAGGTCTTTTCCAACCTCAATGATTCTATGATTCTATGATTCTATGATTCAGCCAACATGAAACTTCCTGCACCTAAAAATTCAGAATTATCCTTATTGTGCAGCTTTGCAATTAGTACAGTATGACACCTAGCACACTAATTTAAGGTGCATTTAGAACCACCAGCTTGCAGTCACATTTTACTGCTGAAGTTATACATAATCATCTATGCTATCTGGATGTGGACACACACACTCTCTCTTTCCCTCTCTGTCTCTAGCTTCCTCTTGTTCAATATTGCCTTTTGCTTTACAGAAAATTTTACTTAAACATAAGCTGAGGATATGTTTTCCAACAACCACTGCTATCTGCCATCTAGACAAAGAAGATATAATTTTCATTCTCATTTGCTTAGAGCCGGTCATCATATTTCTGCTTTAGAAAGTGCATCTGCTCTCCTCTAAATTAATGCCATCAATGGGCTAAACAATGTAGTTCTGCATCTGGTATATTGTGAGACAAAACAGAGAACAAAGCAGAGACAAAAATAAAGCATCTCTGTGAGGTGCAGGGGACAATCAGTTAGATTCATTATCTGTTTTACATTCTAGTCACTGCTTTTAAAAAAGAGGAGTACATAATACCATGGCAACAGTTGGAACTGCAGTTCTTTATGGTATATAATCATTATGGATTCTTCAGCATTCCCTGAAAATTGATATAAAAAGTCACAGGAGTTGTACTACCTACTATGCTGATTAAATGACAAGTTTGTAATTTACAAGTGCCTTATTGCCATGGGAAGGCAATCATAAAACTCCGTTTTCAAACTCAAGGGTTTTTGAAACATGCTGTATGATCTCTAGCTGGGCTGCAAGCTAAGATTAAATTGAAAGGATAGCATGTAGATTTTAGAACATGGTGTTGACATTTACTGGCCAATCAAATTTTGCAACTTTCCTGCATGACAGCAGATGTTGACCTTTCAAGCTTTCGCTATCTGCTTTCACGCATTACCTGCAGAAATTAACATTAACTCACTTCTTGCTCCTTGCTGCTATTAATGTCAGCTGGGAATTGAGAATCATGAATTCATTTATTACACAGAGTGGAGACCCTTTTTATACTCCAAGCACAGAAGGGCTGCTCCTGGGAGCTGGTATTTTTGGAAGCTGCTTCAACTACCTTTGTGGTTGAGGGATAGCTGGGAGCTATGGTGTAGAAAATGTCACTGGGAACAAGAGCAGAAAAAGACAGCGGAGGACGGATTCAAGGAGAAACCTAGGGGCCAAATACTTGCAAATGGTATTGGATATAGAGAGCTTAAAGTCCAAAACGAAACACTTAAAGCTATTCTAATGGAGTGCAAAACTAGACGCAAGGTACCAATGTCTCTTTGACTTGTTAACTGAACTATGAAAATGTAAGCCTGCATCTTATACAGCCTGGTAACAAAAAGCTTCAGGGGGTTACACAGCATTGCCCGAGGCTTTCTGATATTATACTCTGAGGGAAATACTAGCTTTGGTAGAGATGTCTCCTGCAATCTGACTAAGATTTTGATATCATTTCAGCCAATCATGGAATCTCATGCCTAAAAAGCAACTAAAAAAAAAAAAGGAGTATTTTCTGTCTTGTCCTTTCACTTATGTTAAGAGGCAAAGCTTCTTTTGGGTACCTACAGAAATATTATCATCAGAAAGGAAAGGCTAGTATCTATAACTGTAAAAGTGTTCCTGCAAGCATTGGCTAGTTTATACGGTATTTCTGGGAATAACTTTCCAGTGCAGTGGGTCACTATACTTCAAGTAGCTATGACTTTCATGCATGCATATTTCTAATCTTATAGTAATATACTTCGAAGATGTATCTTATTAAATGACAAAAATTTGCAAGTTACGTAAGTTCCAGACAATTTTCCAAATAAACAAGGAAAACCTGCAGTCATAATTTTTCATGATGTAATTGGAAACATGTTCTAGGTATTAATGAGAAGATATGATACATTCATCAAAAAAGAGGACATTTTCTTAGTACTGCTTGGTCTCAAATTTCCAGAAATAACAAATGTAAAATACTCGGAACATCAGCCAAGAAGAGAGAGTGTTTTGTGTTGCCTTCCACCACTGACAGTTAGGATGATATTCATGCTGTGTTAAATGCCATACCTGTCAAAATTCATAAAACTGAAAGCATATCCACAAAACCTTCAGCTAATGCCTTTAGCTGAGACAAAATTATCTTTGCCAACCTTGTGAAGAGAACTTTAAACTAGGAATGATGGTGGAGGGAGATAATGACCTACAGTCAAGAGAGGAATTGGTGGACTGGGTTCGTAAGCAAACATGCAGGCAGATGTGGGTGTGAGAGTCTGTGAAACCAATGAAAAAGGGCTGAAGGGGCCAACCTCAAGTGTCTGCACACAAATAAGGAAGCGCCTACAGGACAGCACTATGGAGGAGGCAGATGAGGTCTTCTTCTGATAACTGGTAGAAGCCTCTTGATCATGGGCCCTGGTCCTCATAGGGGACTTCAACCACCCTGATGTGCTGGAGGGATGGCATAACAGGGCACAAGCATTCTGGGAGGTTTCTAGAGAACACTGATGAATATATCCAGACATAGATGATCAAAGAACCAATGGGGGGAAATACTCTGCTGGACCTGATATTTGCAAGCAAAAAGGAACTGGTTGGGGATCTTTAGACTGGGAACAGCCTTGACTGCAGTGACCATGTGTTGTTGGTTAACCACAGTAGGCAGCTAAGTGCCATACAGCTGCTTGCTCACTCCCACCCAGTGGGATGGGGAAGCAAATCATAAGGGTAAAATTGAGAAAATGTGTGGGTTGACATAAAGACAGTTTAATAAGTAAAGGTAAAAAAAAAAAAGCGGGGCAGTGCGGGGGAACCAAACCAAAAATACCAAATGCTGCAAAAGCAATTGCTCACCTCCAGCCAACCGATGCCCAGCCAAACCCTGAGCAACAGCAATCCTGGAAAACTGTTCCCCCAGTTTTTATTGCTAGGCATGACATTATATGGTATAGAATATCTCTTTGGTCAATTTGGGTTGCCTGTCCCAGCTGTGTCCTCTTCCAGCCTCTTGCCCACCCCCACCTACTCTCTGTGGGGCACAGAGCAAGAAACAGAAAGCCTTAAAGCTGTACAAACACTACTATAGCTGTTCAGCAATAGCTAAAATGTTGATGTGTTATCAACATTTTGGGTCACAAATCCAAAACATAGCACCAATAAGGGCTGCTGTGAAGAAAATCAACTCCATCCAAGCCAGACCCAGTACACCATGAGATGCCAGAGTTCAGGATCCTGAGAGGAGGGAACAAAGCAAATAGCAGGATCACAATCCTGGATTTCAGGAGAGCAGACTTTGGCCTATTCAGAGACCTGCTTTGAAGAATGCTACAGTAGACAGTCTTGCAGAGAAGAGGGGTCTAGGATAACTGGTTGATTTTTCAAGGGTCATCTCCTTCTAACTCAAGAATGGTCCATCCCAACGTGCAGAAAGTCAAGAAAGATGACAGGATGCCTGCATGGATGAAGAAGGAGCTCCTGACAAAACTAGGTCATATTAAAAAAAGTATACAATAGGTGGAAACAGAGTCAGGAATATGGAAACACTTTCCAAGTGTGTAGGGATGGAATTAAGATGGAGCTGAGACTGGAAAATGGTGTGAAGTGCAACAAGAAGGGTTTCCATGGGTAATTCAGCAGGAAAAGGAAGACTAAGGAAGAAGTGGGTCCACTGCTGAATGGGGCAGATGACCTGGTGAGAAGGGATATGGAAAATGTCTTCTCTGTATATGTCTTTACTCGTAAGAGTTGCCTTCAGGAATCCCAGATCTCTGAGACCAGTGGGAAAGTCTCAAGCAAGGAAGACTTACCCCATGTAGAGGAGGATCAGCTAAGGGAACATTTAAACAAACTGAACAAGTCTATGGGACATGACGGGATGCACTCATGAGTGCTGAGGGAGCTGGCTGATGTCAGTGTGAGGTGATTCTTGATTATCACTGAAAGGTTCTGGCAGTCAGTAGAGGTTCCTGAGGACTGTGAGAAAGCAAAAGTTACTCCTATCTTCAAGAAGAGCAAGAAGAAGGAACCAGGGAATTACAGGCCAGTCAGCCTGACCTTGATCCCTGGGAAGGTGACAGAGCAAATCCTTCTGGAAGCCATTTACAAACATTTGAAGGACAAGAAGGTGATTGGGAGTAGGCAACATTGACTTACAAAGCAGAAATCATTCTTGACCTACCTGACATCCTGTGATGACATAACTTGTCAGTGAGTGAGGGAAGAGCAGTGGATGTTTATCTTAACTTTAGCAGGGTTTTCAACACTGTCTCCCATAACATCCTCATTGACAAGCTGATAAAGAATGGCTTAGATAAATGAGCAGTGAAGTGGATTGAAAAATGGCTGAACTGCTGGGACCAAATAACTGCAGCACAAAGTCCAGCTGAAAGCCAGTCATTAGTGGCTTACCTCAGGGTTTGATCCTGGGGCCAATATTATTTAACATCTTCATTAATGACATGGATGATGGGACAGAGCACACCTGCAGCAGGTTTGCAGGTGATGCAAAACTGAGAGGACTGGCTGAAACACCAGATGGGGGTGCTGCTGTTCAGAGAGACCTTGACAGGCCAGCAAATGGGCCAACAGGAACCTCATGAAGTTCAAAAAAGGGAAATGCAAAGTCTGCATCTGGGGAGGAAGAACCCCATGCACCAGTACACATTGTGCACCCACGGTCTGGAAAGCAGCTTTGCAGAAAAGGAGCTGAGGTTCCTGTTGGACAAAGAAGTCCAATGGTATCCTGGGATAAATTAAGAAGAACATCACCAGCAGGTGCAGGGAAGTGATCATTCCCTTATGATCAGCATTGGTGAGGCCACATCTGGAGTGCTGTGTTCAGTGCTGGGCTTCCCAGTACAAGACAGACATTGACATACTGGAGCAAGTCCAGCAAAGGGCCACTAAGGTGATTAAGAGCTTGGAGCATCTATCAAACTGGGAGAGGCTGAGTGAGCTGTGACTGTTTAGGCTGGAGAAGAGGAGGCTTGGGAGGAAAGCAGTTATCAATGTGTGTAAATATGCAATGGAAGGCAATAAAGAAGACAGAGCCAAACCTTTCTCAGCTGTACCCAGGGAAAGGACAAGAGGCAGTGGGCACAAACTGAAATACAAGAAATTCCATTTAAACAAATGACAAACTTTTTTACTATGGAGGTGATCAAACTCTGCAGCAGGTTGCTGAGAGAGGTTGGTGAGTCTACATCCCTGGACATATTTGAAACCTAACTGGAGATGATCCTGAGCAACCTGCTCTAGTTAACCCTCCTCTGAGCAGGGGGATTGGACTAAGTGATGATCTCCAGAGGTCCCTAAACCTATTCTGTGATTCTGTGAAAACTGAATGATCAAACTAAGATCAGACTGAGTCAAAGTCCAAGGCTTCTCAGCAGAGTCCTGCATGGTGGACTCCCAATTGGCTTCCTTCAGACACCAGAGTACTAAGTAAAACTTGGGACACAAAACCCAGGAAGACACTCTGATCCTAGCAATAGGCAGCCATTATCAATCTGCCTGTATGTCCAACCCTACTTTGCACCTGTTTCAGTGCTATTCCTCCCTGCTAGCACCTAATGTATTCATCACATCAATGGAGAATGCGCGCTGCTGCTAATACTCCAAAAAGAAAAGTTACAGAGACTCATGTGTGCCTCAGCACTGGCTTCTTTTCGCTGGTAGCTCAAGAATTTATGAAAAATTAATAATTCATTATACTATACCAGGTAGAGATGGACTAGTTTGGAAGTTGCAATTCCCCTAAAGCCATCCCAATGGTTAATTGTCAAACCCCAACAGGATCCATAAAACCTACTTAACCCTACTGTTATAGAAGAGGAATAACGTGTTTGTTGTGAAATTGTTGGAGTCTGAACTGCAGCTTATTCTGTAGAAGCCTGATTGATAGCAATTGCATTGGTAATTGAGTTCTTATTTCCTGTAGGGGCTATGAGTGAGGACAGGATAGAATTTCAAGAAGGGGGTAGCTATGTTAATGATTAATTGAAACATTTATTCTTATGTCAAAGACAAAGATTTATAGATGTGATGTAAATGTGCTTGCTTCAGGGCAAAAGTCAATTAAACAGATGAAACAGGAATAAGCTGCCTTTGTGTGGCAGGTTTTCCCACAATTGTCCTCCTCCAACTTTTTTCTGAAACAGCTGGGAAAAGTTTGTGTGACAGTGTATGCCCTAGGAGGCTAATGGTCTTCCAGTGTTCCCTGGACTAGTGACTTGGTCTCTCAGATAACAACAGCAACAACAATAATGATATAAAATTAAACATACAAATTTAATCTGATTATATTACTACTGACCAGTTATTTGAGGCAAGTGTAAAGCTGGACTATGTTACTGTGCAAAATACAAAGACTCGCTTATGTGTTAAGAAACACTGATCTACATTTAATTTACCGTTGACTAATTCCTTCCAGCATTAAAGAGAGAGATGTAATATGGTTTGATTTTAGTCTGCAACCTATCCATTCTCAGACAAAATCAGTGCTTGCTTTCCAGTTTTCAAGCGAGAGAGAATAGGCTGAATAGCCTGACTACCAACTTGCGTTGTGAAACATATTAAGAATGGCTAACACCATTTCTAGGGGCAGAATGAAGAATGCATGCTCAGCTACTGTCTATGTGGCTCATCTCAGAAGTCTTTACAGCATCTCCTCAATGTACATTCACCTGCCTTAGACACTAGCATCACAGAAAGGCCGTAGGTGATATCCATATCACCAAATATTGCCATATTGCTCTTCCACAAACACTGGATTAAGTTACTAGGATTCAGAAGCTACTTGCTGCCTCCTGGATGCCAAAACTCAGCAACAATAGCAGTAAATCTTTAATATGCTGAGACAGATTGCTAACTTGCTCACACCTGTAAAATGAAATATTAGAATAGTTCCTAAATAAATATACATAGTGGATGAGAATACACATCTGTTGTTTATGACTGTTTGGTCTTTTAAGACCCTATAGGCCTATATCATACAGTAGCTGCCTGATACAGTAGCTAAAGAAACAGCTGGCTTTACAAGACCTCAGCTGTCTTCTTTACTGTACCCTTTCCCTCCCATACAATCCCTAACATGACAGATTGTGTGGGCATCTAACATGAGCATCTATCCAGTACACAGAAAGGGTCTACTACTGACCTTGAAATTAAAGTTTTTCTTCGAGCAGGAGGAACAGTAAGAAGTTTCTCCTGCCATGCCATTCACCGCTGTAAAGTCACCCTGCAATGGACACCACTAAGGAGCTGACAGTCTTTACCAGCAGAAATAAAAGAATGAAGGCTTCAAAAAGTTGAGAGAGAGAAGAAACACCAGACAATTCTAAATGACCCTTAGCTAGTTTGCAAATATGGTTTCTTTTCAGCCAGAATGGGAATACCTGACAAAATAATTACAGAAAAGCATCACTTGGAAGTTACAGCTTGTCTCAATATACAAAAAAAACCCCTAAATGCTTTTGGGACACAGTGGTCATACACAGACTCTCAATGCCTGTGACCATCTGGCCTGTCACTACAAAAGTCCTTCTAGAGGCAGAATAACAGAAAAAGACCTCTGCTTGAACCTGCCAAGGCCTCCACAATTACAGCTGAGTTCTCTTGCCAAGTGAAGTTTTTATATTTTCTGCTTGAATACACTGAATAATCAATCTTTGACTTTATAGTTAGTTTACAGTCTGCAGGGTGTAGACACCTTCCTGCATAGTTCAAGAAAACTTTCTGCATTGGTGACTGATTTCCAGGAAAACGAAGAAAAAATTTTGGGTGGTTGCAAGCACCTGTTTGATTTCTGAATGTGAGAGACTGCTAGTGGCTCTCACGTATTTCTTGGGCAAAATATATATTGGCCTCCCCTGCTCAGTCAGTATTTTCTCTCCAGTCATTACTGTTCCCCATTCATTCTACCTTGGCAGTTTACTGCTATAGCCCAGGAAAATGACAACAAACATACATGTTAGAGCTCTTTGGTGGGACCTTATCAAGGATGTGACAAGATAGGTTTAGCTTGACAACTCATTAGAAAGTGGATATAGTGTCAAAACATTCAGTCTAGAAGTCAACAAGTCTTGAAGGGAATTAACTATTTAAATCTGCAGTTTTAGAAAGCCCTATGCTACGGTTCTATCAAAGGAATCTAATCCACATGTTTATAATCTCTAATCTAATCTCTAACCTAATCTCTAACCCAAACTTCCTTATAAAGTTAACCAAATTGGACCATCCTAGCATCTTACTCTTTCTCAGAACTGTATACTAATTCACTTGTCTCATATAATTTTTCACTTCTGTCCTAACCTTATTTCTGAAGTAGTTTATCAGGTCCATAGCATTTTGTTATTTCTCTAAGTTTATTTTGTTTCTGCTCTGAATTCTTCATAGTTTACCAACTCAAACCCCACAATTAGTCCCATCTGAAAAGGAAATCAACCACGCTGTGAGCCATTTATCAGCTTAGGAAGTGTGAGAAGTATATTGTACATGGCATATATAAGCATCAGAAAATATAAAACAACTAATTTATAAGCAACCAATAGTTGCAGTTCTTAATAAAATCATAAACATTTTTGAAAAATTTCTTTATTATTTTTCAACAGCTAAAGGTGATAGGTTTCCATAACAAACAAGCTTTCTAACAAAGCTGAGTTTAAAATGAACCTAAATGTTGCAGAAAGCTATCCATAGTGCACAGAGACGACTATTGACATAAGACCAACAACTAAATCAATAACTAGAATTCAATGATTCAGACCATCAGAGTCTGTTTAGGGCTTGATTAGTAATAGCTAATGCTTTTGTCTTTTCTGTGCAATTCTACCAATGTATGAGATATAAAATCCTGCAGAAAATTGAAATAGTGTACATTATTTATCATTCACTGTTTGACCTCACTTGTCTTGGGAAGCAGGTAAACAAGTCATGTTCTACTGTCCATGTTTATGATGCCAGCTAACAGTACACTGCTAAAAGAATATAGTGCTGTATTTTTACCAGCTGAGCATAAAAGATAAAAGATAAAAGCACATACAAAAACCCGTAGTGAAGTAATTTAAAAATGTGATATGAGAAACACTCCAGAATTTTCTAGTAGTTTTTAGTAAGTTTGCAGTTGAACTGCCATCCATCCACCACAATGCAGTTTATAGCATGTATACGTCATTTACTCTTGATTATACTTTTAATGATAGTATGTTGTCTCATATACTATTTTATTATGAAGCTGACAAGCTGTTTTGGCTGTTAGAGTAAAAATTTAAGTCACATTCTGATGTAAAAGATTTTAAAAAGATACTTCTTTTCTCTCTCCAGAAACCAGATCCTGACTCTGTTTCTCTGACTAGCCTTTATCTTATGTTATTGAGAAAAATTTCACTGAGCTGTTTTTTAAACTTTTATATGTTTTAGCTCTCATTTTTTGTTCATTCACTTTTCAGAGGCTATGACAAGATGACAGCACTGGAGACTGCAAAGGGTTAGCAGCTGCATGACTGTCATGTAGCCTAAGAATAAGAAAGAAAGAGAAGCTGTTTTCACTTCCAGGCTGATTAAAGTTATGTTAAACTTCATGAAAATTATTACCTAATATGTTACCAATCAGATTTGTGATTTTTACTTTTTTTGGAAAACAGAATGAGATGTAAGGGCGAGATCTGGAAATAATCATGCCTGACATTTACCTCTCTTTCCTGGCTGACAAAGCTGATCACTTCTTTAAATTTGAGTGTATAAAAAGAGGACCTTATATCTTACATAAACATGCCAGCTGTATGGCATTATTAATCAAATCTAAACACAGTTAAGTTGACCAAAAACATCATAAAACCATGAAGTAGTTAACCATAGTTTCTAAAACACTGATAAATTCTAAGAAATTGTGTTTTTCTTCCAACATTGTGAACCCAATCATTCTGCAGGAAAAGGCTTCTTGCTATTTGAAAATTATGGGGAATTCCTTCCTGGGATTTGTCTCTAAGAATATGTTTCTGAGAATGAAATTAGCAAAAATGGAGAGTTGTGAGCTTTTAAAAGTACTAAAGATAAGAGTAAATAATAACATCTCTCATCGATCATTTGCTTTTGAGAATGGATTTTAGATAACTCTATTAGTTTATAAATTATAAGTAACCATGTTTGTTGCGTCTTAGGAGTCGCAGTCTGTACCCTCCTATAGTTCTCACTGCATGGTTTCCAAGGTGATAAATAGTTATTTTGATAATTATTTTGGATAACCACATTATTGCTCATCAATGCAGTGGCTTTCAAATACTTGTTTTAATATTGTTTTTATAAAATGGTAAAATTTTTTACATACTGCAATCTATCTTGAAAGAGGTTTTATATATAAAAATCTTAAAGACATCATCCAAAACCAGTAAAGACAAAGAAAGAGCTAATTATAGAGTAGCTATGAACTGTTCTTATGAATATGATATTATGATTATAATTTATGTGCTTCTCTATTGTTGTATGCTAACAACAGACATGACCTTCTTATATTAATTTAAGGATAAAATTGTGTCTTTATTTCATTGTTTAGTGGAAAGCTGCCAATATTTGCGCCCACTAGCCTTTGTCAGGACTGACATGTTTTACAAAAGAGACATCTATTTAAAGTCGCTGCTATCAGCTTGAGTTTATAGCAAATAGAATTATTTAGAATTATGGTAAATCTTTCACTGACTTAGAAAACAGTGGAAATTGTGAATGTTTGGGTTGTTTTTTTTTTTTCTTTTTTTTTTTTACTTAAACATTTCTTTTCATCACTTTTATGTATAAGCTTTCTCTTAACAAAGTACAAATACACAACATCAAAGTTCACCTTTGATAGGCAATCTCTTTAAACCATGCAATTTACTATTGGTGTGAAAGAGTTTTTCTACTAACTAGAATTGCAGCTACTGTTAGATAACGTTACAAGAAATCTGATTTTGTATTTCATGTTCTGAAACTAAGCAAGACAAATAATGCTTAGCAAATAGGGGGAAAACTTTTGAAAATAAATGACGCGCTTTTTCCACTTTTCCACCACCTAGAGAAGACCTATGAGATGTCTCAAGATATTGTCTGATAGATAATATTTAAATCTGGATCACCATACCCAGTTTTAAAAAATGTCTTCTTTTTCACATTCTGGATTTTTTTCTCCTCCTCCTAGGCAAGTCTTTATCTTGAAAAGTCTTTATCTCCTTGAAAAAGGAAACATGCCAACCACTTCTACAAGTTCAGAAAATGCTTCACTAATGACATTAATTCCATATAGAAAGTTCTCATATACTACAGCGACAGGTAAAAATGTCCTGAGTGGTAGACAGAATATTTCAAACTCAGTCATTGAGAAACATTAATCTAAGGCACTGTTTTTTCATGTACTGCTCAAATTGTATTAACTATGAAGAAAAGATTTAACATGGCATGAGAAAATAAAGCTAAGTAGCGGTAGATGCTAAGTTTATTAAAATTAAAATTCAGTAATTATTTGGTTTTCTGTATCTCTCACAACATTTAATAAAAAAATATTTAAACAAAATAATGAGTATCTATTAAGTACTCTTGAAATATAGGTATCAAGAGACGTCATTCCCAAATGAGTTTATAAATTATTTAATTAAAAAAAATTAAAAGTATAGCAATAAAATTATTTGTAAGTACTTAGAGCAGTGCAACAATAGGTTTCAGTTTCTCCTGTGCCAACAGTATCTTGATGACTACACAAGAAAAAAAGGAAATAATTGCATTCCTGTCCAATATGAAATAGAGCCAAAGCACTTCTGCTCCATGAGTCATTGATCTCATCAATAGATTTAGACTGCCCAGAGGGGCACATCCTATTCACCATCTCAGGAAATGTTATTTATAAGTTAATTGTTGGGTTGGTAAAACTTCCCCTTCTATCTCTTGCAATAAAAACTAGGAAGGTATTTATCTTAGAAAGAACAGTGACAATACTTGAATGTAACTCTACTTTATAGCTGTACATTTTTTTCTAATAAAGTAAACATTGCATTTAATGTTTTTCTGTTCAAGATAATTTTCTTTTCTTTGATAAAAAAGTCTTTCTTTTGATTATAAAGCTGCAGACTGAGACTAAACTGTGAAACTGAAACATTTGCACTTTTTCTATATCACTTTAATGGAATTCATTAGAATCCCTTTATCACTGTTGTTGTTCTGTCTCACTTTCACATTTCTGTTTTAAGTGTCTATATATTCAGGAGTTAAAGAATCTGACTCTCACATAAGCAAAATCTTCTTCAACGGAGCACAGTTTGTAGAAATTTGTTTTCTTCCTTTCCAGAAAAGACAGTAAATTTGGGCATCATCTCAAGCAAGCCTCTTTGGTTTTCTATTTATCAGCTTTTACATTTGTAAAATATGACTATTGACAAAACTCCTTTTACAGAGCTCTTTGTGATCTGAAGGTAGAAAGTTTTACATAAAAGTTATTTATTGCTTAAATGTAATGTTGGAACATAGTCATATTTAATATTATTCTGCTCTCATAGTTGGCATTGAATTGATTCCTAATGTCAATATCAGGCTTCCACAGATGTCACTGGATGCTAACTATGGTCCTAGAGCTCAGTAAAAGAAGAGCACCATCATACTGGCAGAAGTGTTCTGAAGCCCTTCTAGTTGCAGCTATCAAGAAGAGAAATATTAGGGTGAACAGAGGTGGTAGTGGCTAAAAAGAGAGAGAGAGCAAAGCCAAGTTGCCTTGGGTTCTAAAATGTCCCAGAGTTACCTCTTTGGGTTTCTGTATGTCCTGGTTTTGGCTGGGATAGAGTTAATTTTCTTCCTAGTAGCTGGTACAGTGCTGCATTTTGATTTAGGATGAGGATAATGTTGATAACACACTGAAGTTTTAGTTGTTGCCAAGTAGGGCTTACGCTAGTCAAGGACTTTTCAGCCTCTTACGCCCTGCCAGTGAGAAGCTGGGAGGGGGCACAGCCAGGACACCTGACCCAAACTGGCCAAAGGGGTATTCTATACCATATGACGTCATGCTCAGTACCTAAACTGGGGGAGTTGGCTGGTGGGGGTGACCGCTGCTCAGGAACTGGCTGGGCATCGGTCAGCGGGTGGTGAGCAATTGCATTGTGCATCACTTATTTTGTATATTCTTTTATCATTATTGTTATTATTTCCCCTTCCTTTTCTGTTTTATTAAACTGTCTTTAACTCAACCCATGAATTTTACTTTTTTTTTCCCATTCTCTCCCCCATCCCACTGTGGGGGGGGGATAGTGAGCAAACGGCTGTGTGGTGTTTAGCTGCCTGCCGGGTTAAACCACAAAACTGTATTGTTTCTAAATATGACCACACACTTTAGTTCTGTAAAATGTCAACAAGGGAAAGTTGTTTGTTGATATCATGTTTCAAATCACCTCATTTAGGTGAGGGCACTAATTTATATTCCTTCCTACCATGGCTTTTTATGCATTTGACAAGCGACTATCACTGAAAGAAATATTTACAAATCACACAAACAGAACTCAGATTTCCTCTCTGGAGACAAGTGGACAGGAGAGGAGACAACTGGACTTGAGTGAGCTTCTTCAGAAGGAATGAGGATTGCCCTAACCCCTAAGCTACTCTATAATCTGATGAGATGAAAGATGTGAGGTTGCAATCCCTCAGAATGAAGCTACAAACCTTTTTCTCTCACAAGTTGGTACAGTGTTAATTGCTGCCTTGTGATTCAAGAGCTGAGTGATAGCTGTTTTATGTTTGCTTGTGTTATTTAAGGAATGAGCTCTGCTCAGGCTACTGATGTTGCAGGTGCGTACTCTCCATCAGTTTGGACAGTTAGCACATACCCAGATTCATTCCATATCACCAAGGTGCTTAAATTAGTGGCCTGATCATCCTAGACTTCCTGGACAGTCAATGAAATAAAACATTCCTTCAAAAGTGAGTCTTCCTGATCTGCCTCCTTTCTGTATTAACTGATGATGAAGGTAACTAGGGTCCTAACTTAGATTAGATACTTCATTTAAAAAGAGATGGAATGAATTGGAGCTTTGACATGCAGTTTGAATCAGGTTTCTAGATGAGGCAGAAGTTCACATGTGACTCTCGGTTTGACTTGTCTTATTAGTTAGTATTAGTCTGCTCATGCGAATGTTCTGACGCAGCACTGCCAGGTTCAGAAGTATGAAATTTGAGATGTGGTTTAGCAAACTCTTGTCTGCAGAGAATGAAAAGTCAGGATAACTAAATTGTTAGATACTATTAGAAACTACTGTTAGAATCTCTCAGGATGTGTTGAAAGAGACAGGAGATGGTAAAAAGAAAAAAAAAAAAAATTGTCAATCTTTGGTTTGACAACACCTTACAAAAATACGTGCATACATGAGAGGGAAGGTTGAAATGGTTTTACAACATTGTCATTACAGACACAACCATGGACTAGACAGCAGCTCTAAATCCTAGAATGGAGGAAAATAGGGAGCAGTTTTTCAGATATTTTATCCTGGAAAGTGTCAGAGAATCACAGAATGGTGTAGGTTAGAAGAGACCTTTGGAGGTCATCTTGTCCAACACACCTGATCAAGCAGGGTCAGCTAGACCAGGCTGCCAGGACCATATCCATATGACTTTTGAATACCTCAAATATTTTGCAAATATTGCTTATTTAATTACTGTTTTCTTTGGTTAGGAATGATATAGAGAGCTTTCTGTTTAGAGCTTTGTCATGAGATCTAGTTGAAATAGTTAGATGTGTTAGAACTCATACAAAGATTGAGGTAAGCTTCTGTTAGACTCCTAAACAACACATGGCTTTGGTAAAGACAGTACTGCGTGGTTATATTTTAATTTGAATACTTTGTATAAATGAGTTAAAGGAAGATTTTTTCAGAAGTATTTGAAATTATTTCAGAACACATTTTTTATTGGTTTTCAGTTCTCTATATTGTTATTCCACTGTCCAATTACTACTTTTCTGAGACAGTACTTTTAAATTTCATTAAATTCATAATTTCAAATAAAATAAAATCATCAAATCTTATCTTACATGTTACAAGAGATGCTGGCTTGTTCTTCAATGTGCAGTTACTGTTCTCTGGTAGAGCAAGAGAGAGGTCCAACAAAAGAAACCAATTCAAGACACTCTCAGTAGAGCTTAGATAGGGACTAAGTAGTCCACCATGTTCATTGCAGGAACCCAGCAAACCTCTACAGAACTGAAAGTTTGTTCATTTCTACTACAATCAGCAACTGTATCTTGAGATCACTGTCATTCAGTTCTTGACTTTACTGATAAATAACAGTGCCCATGTTAAAGAATAGCAGAAATTGTTTTACTGCCTCCATTATGTTGATGAAGGGACAGGAAAATGTGTGTTCCTCGGTGTAAATTTGGCAAATTATCAAAAGGTCAAATGGTCAATAATATTATAGGGTTGCTGCTTAATACTTAATAAAAGTTAAATAATTTCTTGCTTCTATGTTAGCCTGTTCTAAGGACAATATAATTCAGCATAATTAACATTGAGCAATCATCTCCCATTCATTTTGTATAAGCTGTTTAACTACTGAGTTTCATATAAAAAGCAAAACTCTTAATTTACAATTGTATGTTGGGGCATAATTTGATTTACCATTTCTCCTGTTTTCCACAAAATGTGCTAATGACATGTATAAAATTGATGAATACATATTCAAAAAGCCAAAGAACAGATCTGAAGAATCCCTATTTGGCTGCAGCATGCAGGGCATATCTATCTCTGTTAGAAAAATGTCATTTCCCATATGAGCTGTGCTAATGTCGTACTTGTCATCCTAAGCTGCTTTTTGCTGTGCAGTTGGTCAGCCTATTGCATCTGCAAACTTTCTGTATAACCATCAAAAGACCAGCCTATGTCATGGCATTTCCAGAGCTCACATCATCCAATCAAGCTAAAAATACCAAAAAAAGCAATTTTTCTTGCAATATTACAACACTCCTGCTTCTGCCCCAGATGGAGAGGAGACTAAAGTGTGATTTCAAAAATGGCAAAGAAAATGTGTGACAGACAGAAATGACAAGGCTTTGTCTACAGCTGGTGATACAATAAAGTGAAATGCTTTCCCATTGTCCCTAAGCAATATGTGTAGGGTTAGCTATGTTATATTACTTGAACATATTTGTTGAGCTCAATTGGACCATAAGCAGAGAAGACTCACATCATCTGCACGTGTGTATTAGTCTCTCAAACTGTGAGACAACTGCACGCATGTTTATTTTTCCCCCCTATGATTCTGACATCTGTGAATTTAGGGGGCCAAATGTAGCAGTATAAAAATGACTGTCATCCAGACCGCAATGGTACTACTCCAGGCAAATGTTTCACCTTTTTCAGTTCAGAAGAACATAAAGCTATACTAATAAAGTTCTGGATTTATGGAAGCAAACTTCTTCAGTAAACTCCTTCTAACTAGATATCAGGAAAAAAAATCACAATGAAAGAAGTCAGAGATTGGAGCAAGTATCCTGTTGTTAGAGATACTAAAAAATCAAGTCGAGAATGCCCTGAACAACCTGATCTGCTTCTGACCTGCTCTGAGTTGGCGGTTGGACCAGAATACCTGAGGTCCCTCCCAGCCTAAATTATTCTGTGAGTCTATGGTTCCATGCAAGTAGAGTGCATGAAGCTGTTTATCTATTTGTAGTTGTTGACTACACTAATACTACTTCTACTTAAATGCTCGATAAACAAATTGCATAAGTTTACATGGATAAATAATTACTGATAAAAATATCAGACAAGACATCTAGGAAACATTTCTTGATGTTGCTTTGCCAGATAACTCAGAAAACCATTCTTTTTCAGAGAACAGTTGTCTGCAGTTGTCTCAGTCCTAAAAGAGAAAAAAGGTTTTAGTAAGCAAACTTAAAGATGCCACCTTTCTGTAAATATGGTGATATGGAAATGCCTAAAAATTCTATTAGCTCCTCTTCTGAACCAGTGCCTTTCACTTTACCCTCAGGAAAAAAAAAAAAAATCTGGTTGGTTAAAATTTTCTTAGCGAACTGACATCATAGTCAACTAATTCCCTCCAATACATTTCCATCTTTCAATGTTTAACTTCCCATCTGTTCAGACCTACCTGGATCCCCCTAAACAAATGAAAGGGATCAAAAGCCAATTGTTTTTTATTATTGTTCTAGGCATTTATGTATACATATACCTAATCTTTCAAACAACTCTCACATAACCAAATAAAACAAAATACTGACCTTAGAATATCATGGGAAGGCATATAACATTACAGTAATCCAATTCATAGTGTTGACTTGTGTAGACAATTCTGTATATAATGTTACTTAAGGATGAAATGAAGGGACTGAAAAAATCTGGTTTCACTATTTAAGAGGTATTTATGTTCTATGTAAGTACCTTTTTGATGACACAGAGCTCCAGCATAAAGCCAAAGACATGGCTGTTAAAACTCTCTGGATCATTGCTAGGAGGGGAAAGAACACTGGCATTGTTGTGGTGATTGTTCGTTACCAGCCACCTTCTCAACAGGATGCAGAAGGTGAAGGCTGGCAGCCAGAGGACTTCTGCTGTTTGTTTGTGGAAAGCCTCATCTGCATGGGGGATTTCAACCAGCCAGACATCTACCAAGTCACACAAGCAAGCCAGAAAGATTCTATGCTGTGTTGATGACAATTTCCTAATATAAATCCTAGAAGGGCCAGCCAGCCCAACTGGCTGGCTAACATTAGCCAGCTAAAACTAACTTTAAAAAAGCTAATATTATATCCATCCTCCTTAAGTGCAAAAAGGAAGATCCAGAAATCCAGGGCTTCAGTCTTGGGAAAAATTGTATAATATGTACTTCCACTATTTCCAAACATACTACAGACAAGAAAGTATTAGAAAGATACGAATTTACCAAAGTTAGATCAAATTTGACCAATCTGACTGCCCTCAATGTTGAAATCACTGGTTTTGAAGAAAAGTGGAAAACAGTCAATATAATGTACCTTGAAAAGTCCTTTCATAAGGGCTTTTGACACAGTCTCCCATTTCTATTCCTTCTTAAGCTGAGGCAGCATGGGCTGGATGAATACATGATTAAACTGTTTAAAAATGACCTGAACTGGGTTCGGAAAATATTAATCAGTGATTTGACAATTAGCTAGTGACTACTGACAAGCAGAGTATTCCACAGATGGTATTGGTGCCAACATTTTTCCATATCTTCATAAAACAGAATGCATACACAGCAAAATTGCAGATTTGAAGAGTCCTTATTTTTGATCCCTATTTCCTTGGTCAAAATAAATATTTATATGTAGTAGGAATGTGAATAAAATGCTTGAAGTAATTTTCAACTATTTTGGAGCTTAAGTCTATGAGGTTGTTAACATATGACAATTAAAGTATTATGCAGTCTAAAGTTTGAATATGGTTATGAAACAGAGCATATCCTCCATAAGCTCTTATTTGCTCTTTTTATGGTCATGTACTTCTTGTGTTTAATATTATAAGAAGCTGCAACACACTGGTTGACAACATAAAACACAATATAAATTAAAATAATTATGTAGAATGTTTAGAGAAAACATTTCCCTGGATTTTGCTATAATTCATTATTAGGGAATCCAGTAATTTGAAACAGATAACATTAATGACAAAAGATAGCTTTACCTAAATGGAGTTTTGAGTACTCTTACTTCAGAAATACTGTGTGTGATTTAGTATTCACTTATAAACATATAACTCTCTGAATATGGATAATTTAACCTCCTCCACTGCATTTGTAGAATACTTAATGTTTTAATAATTATCTCAAGATGAATAGCCTTTCATGGATAACTTCAACATGAACATCTTTCTCCCCCTGAAACTCGTACTTTGTTGTTCATTACAAAGAAAGAAGATCAAAATTACAATAGAGAAATGTACAGGGGAAGGAAACCTACAATTAGGCAAGGTGGTATGCTCCTCCCAAATGACCATGGGATAATCCAAAACTTAATGGGAAGAAAGCCTAGACTGTCAGGCTCTGAAAATGTTAACTCTATAAGAACAAGGAACAAGTCTCAAGCTGGAGTCCATCACAGACACTCCCAGAATTTTCTGCTACCCCTCTATGAGCATATGGACCTACATAGCAGAGAATCTCATCAAAGAAGGTAACAACTCACTCTTCCTGGCTCAGAGACTGGTGCAATTGAAATAGAAGAACAAAATGGCCCAACCTCTTTTCAAAAAAAGGCACTTTATTTTCTTCTTTAAGGGGAAAAGAAAGAAGAAAAAGAGCCTATAAATATGATCCCAAGAGAAATCAAACAATTCTGAGTTGTGTTTCTGATCTCTCTTCATATTATTTCTGGCCCAGGAATTGTACAGGTTGTGTGGTTTGGACTAGAAAGGGCACTATTTTGTACCGCTGGAGCAATGATATCACTGCATCTGATTGATTTCTAAAGCATGGGGAAAAGAGAAAGTGAAATCTGGCTAGAGATGGCCAAGATGGAACTGCAAATGCATAGGTGGCTAGGGGCTGTGACATTGGTATCAGGTATGCATGCTGGTTTTTTAAAGTGAATTTCTTGAAGGATTCTTCGGTTAATCAGGGGGCTTCTGATGTGTATGTGATACCATAGCCAGGACAGCAAATAGTAGAGCTGGACACACTTGTAGGACAGTGACTGAGAAAGTGTGTTTGAATGTAAGTTTATGGAAACAATGAGGAATAGTTGGGTGGAGCAGTGACACCATATTGTTTTTTGGAATACATTTTGCTGGTTTTGAGACTTCTCCTGGTAGTAACTTCCCCATGATGAAGCCATATAGATTACCTGAAGGTGCACACAAGAATGTTTTGCAAAATCTAGCCAAAACTATATATTTAGGTTCCTATCTTGACACCTTCACGTGTGTGTCAAAGATTGGATGTTATGGCCCATGCTGGTTTTGGCTGGGATAGAGTTAATTTTCTTCATAGTAGCTGGTATGGGGCCGTGTTTTGGATTTGTGCTGAAAACAGTGTTGATAACACAGGGATGTTTTATCTATTGCTGAGCAGTGCTTACATAGAGTCAAGGCCTTTTCTGCTTCTCACACCACCCCACCAGCAAGTAGGCTGGGGGTGCACAAGAAGTTGGGAGCGGATACAGCTGGGAAAGCTGACCCCAACTGACCAAAAGGATATTCCATACCATATGATGTCATGCTCAGCATATAAAGCTGGGGGAAGAAGAAAGGGGAGACATTCAGAGTTAATGAGTCTGGTTGACTGGTAGTCTGGTTGACTCAGAATGGCAAATTCTGGAGTTTTTAAAGGAGAACTAGAAAAGCCTCAATCAAAGACACAGGGACAGAATTATTTTCACCTATCTGATAAAGATTTCAGGATCCTGGTAAGGGTAAGCATAGGAAGTGGTTCAGAGGCTCTGAACTCCAGTTTCATAGAGGCATCTTGCTAGAGGTCAGGGAAAATTGCCTAAGTCTGTGCAGCAGATGGTTTGAAACATATCCTCTGTTGAGATCATCCACCTATGCTCTCTCTGAATTCATGCCTAACTTTTCCTCATTCTGCACATAGAAGTAAGCCATGGCTCAGAAGGCAGTTTATTGGTGTCCAGGTCTGAATTTGTCAGCTGAGGTCCAGTTTTTCATATCTTGTCCAATCCAATGAAATCGTTGAATGTGAAGAGATGATAGATTTGGTTTCATATGTAATTTTACAATGTTACAACCTGTAAGAAAAAACATGAAAAAAATCCAGCATTTGCAAAAAGGCAGAGTGATCTTCTTATAGTTTCAGCATTTTGCTATCTCCCTGATATTCTTTCAACTTACAACCATTTCCAGACTCTCCACGAGGAAATGAAAGTAATTATTTCTTTTTCCCTTAAAACTAAACTGAACGAAATCAAACTTGTGAATTAGCTGAGTGACTATCTGCTAAAAGAAAATTTGCCCTGCAATTTTCTTTCTATACAGCACAGAACCACCACTATGACATTATAAATATTTAAATGGCTAATATCCATTGAAATACAAGTTTTAAGAAACATTTAAATGTCATCTTCCTATTGTTGAGAGTCTGACCCAGAATGTTATTTTATTTTAATACATAATGTGGCAAAGTTAGTATGTGTCCTGGTTTTGGCTGGGATAGAGTTAATTTTCTTCCTAGTAGCTGGTACAGTGCTGTCTTTTGGATTTAGGATGAGGATAATGTTGATAACACACTGAAGTTTTAGTTGTTGCCAAGTAGGGCTTACGCTAGTCAAGGACTTTTCAGCCTCTTACGCCCTGCCAGTGAGAAGCTGGGAGGGGGCACAGCCAGGACAGCTGACCCAAACTGGTCAAGGGGGTATTCCATACCATGTGACGTCATGCTCAGTACCTAAACTGGGGGAGTTGGCTGGTGGGGGTGACTGCTGCTCAGGAACTGGCTGGGCATCGGTTGGTGGATGGTGAGCAGTTGCATTGTGCATCACTTATTTTGTATGTTCTTTTATCATCATTATTATTATTATTATTATTTCCCCTTCCTTTTCTGTTTTATTAAACTGTCTTTAACTCAACCCATGAATTTTACTTTTTTTTTCCCATTCTCTCCCCCATCCCACTGTGGGGGGGGGATAGCGAGCAAACGGCTGTGTGGTGTTTAGCTGCCTGCCAAGTTAAACCGTAACAGTCTTTTTGGCACCGGAACAGGAATACGAAAGGTTGAGATAACAACAGACCTGACCAGAGCTTGTTAAGGCAAATTTGTTATAAGCATTCATTAGATTGACTTAATAGTCGCTGGTCACAATGTTGATTTGGACTCAAAGTTGTCATGCTTGCCCTCAAAGTTGTGTAATGTAACACCTTACTTGCTGTCTATGTTCCCTGTTGTGCTGTCTATCACCTCTGGGAGCTGGATCAAGGTTATCGTTTTGCTGCACTGTGTAACCACTGGTTTATGATATGATAAAATTATTGGTTATGAGACTAATCTGGTATTTGTACTTGGCATTGCCATCATCTCCGTACCTTGGGAACCACCTTTTGGAAACTATTAATAATTACACTCTTTACCTTTTCTCCTCGGGGAACCAATCTATTGGGGAGACGGGGAGACACTTTCCCCTGCTCCTTCACCTTTCCTTTCTCCTTCAGTCTAATGACAACAGTTCTTGAGAATTTTGAATATCCTTGGGTTGTTCAAAC
This sequence comes from Aptenodytes patagonicus, assembly GCF_965638725.1. Taxonomy (NCBI): domain Eukaryota; kingdom Metazoa; phylum Chordata; class Aves; order Sphenisciformes; family Spheniscidae; genus Aptenodytes; species Aptenodytes patagonicus. Next base: position 40,989,571 of record NC_134955.1, on the reverse strand, counting down.
CAGCATGGTCCTATTGCTGTGTCTGCTGAATTCGCTTCACGTCTGTTTAAGGTTAAAGAATTATTTAAGAATACCATCCAGAGATCTACACCTGCAACAGGCACTGTGGCTACTAAAACACTGGTGACAGGCACTGCGGTTGCTCCCTAACGTGGGGAGTAAATTAATATCTCTGCATTGCATATAAAGCATTCCTAGAGGTACTTCTGCTGAAATTCACCAACGCAAGCATATTTCATACCCATTAGTCTTGACTTATAATTGAAACATTCAAGTGCATGATTCAAACTTAAACTATTACTTACTGTAGTAGAAAAAAGTGTAAATGGATTTGTATATGAATCATTAATTCAAGTCAGAATTGGGAATCTTGGGTTGTAAACAGAAGAGAAACAACATTTTTAACTCTTAGCCTACTTGTAGAAAAAAACAACAAAACAGACATAAGAATATCATAGACTGTTTATTTTAACTTTTTTTCCTAATGAGATTGATATACAGCAATATGCTTTAATTTCATTATTACTTTATATGATGACCTTTGCCAATAGCTCCATAAGTACCTAAGGTTTGTGCCAAATATTTTATAAATGCACACTGAGGGCTTAAATTAGGTCACTGCTATTGCCACTGAGCAATGCTTATTTGGAAAAATAACACAATGTGTTAAATGCCCTTATAACATCTGTAGTAGGACTTATTTCTGTATGGAGGTATTTATTACAAAGGGAGGAAAATAGCATGCACTTAGACGTGTGAAATGCACATGGCTAGAAATGAGCAGACAGACAGCATCAATGGAAACTGGACTCTTCTTGCTTCTCTAAAAAGATACACAGCACACCTAAAAAAACGTGAGTGGGGAGGTAGTACTATCTGAGTGCTATTCTGGATGATGCAATTACATGTCATCTCATGCAAGAAGTTATATAAGCATGATGGAGCCCAGTGATAGCCATCAGGAGTAAGATATGCCATAGAAATATTCCTTTGATATAGTAAATAATTTTGCTCCTGTGGCTGGTTTCAATATGAGAATTTAGTGGATGACTCAAAGCAATAGCATTTTCAGTGACAATTTCCTGTGCAACAACCCGAGTTGGCAAATACCTGTCTAATGCTTCAAATAAACATACCTACATGCTACATAATACTCTTTGTTAGTAATTATGAAATCACTTTATGTAGGAGGTTACTCCTGTCTTCATTCACAGAGAAGGCCAATGTGTCTATTCAGATTGCAAAACTTTTTACTAGTTATATGGTAAATTAGTGGCAGAATTGAAAAGGAAATCCCAAACCTACTCTATTTAATTTGCAACAGGTCATGACTGCTTTATGATGAAAGGTGATACTTTCTCTAAGGTTATAAAGATCTATGTTCTATAAAAAGCATGGACTATCTTAGAAATAAATTTCAGTTAGAATAGACATCAAAATATCTACATATGTGAGTTTGTTATCTTCCTAACTCACATCCTTCTAATTTGAATTTCTTTTGGGAAATCTCATGAGATTAACCTTATTTTTGAGATTTTCAGAATTGTTCAGCTATACCAGATCAAAGCTGTACAATGGTATTTTCCTATATGCTCTTTCTCCTTTTGCTTTCACAAGTTAATTTCTAGACATATGTAACTATTTCAGAGAAAAAAGAACACTGCAAGCTTTTGGAATGACCTTCAGCAATACCACCCAATCTATAATATCCGTATCTTAAGCTACACCTTAACAATATAAGGCCATAAAAGCAAGCATAGATGTAATCTTACAGAATTAAAATCCTTGCTTCCAAACTGCTTTAAAGTTAAGACAGATTAACTCACTAGTATGTCTAGAGCAGAGCAATATAATACTTGCAAAATGATTCAGTCTTACACTGAATACAGATAATTATACCTACAAACACACCTTAACTTGAAGGTTCATAATGGCATTGTTTGTCTTGGGGACTAACTGGATTGCGCACAATGACAGATATTTAAAAAATTTATCTGAGAAGAAAATCCTCGATGTCTTCTAAAAATGTATACCTCCACTATTCTTCTGACTATTCCGGTCGAATACTTTTCTTTATTGTCATAATTAAGAACAAATATGAATGTTAAAAAAGTATACTGCTTTCTGCTTCTTACCACCTATTTTAATGAATGATGAATAATTTTTAAATGCATCAATTTGTTTATAGTCCTTCATTTTCATGAATGAATTTGAAAGAGAAATTTTCCAAAGTGCTTCACTGAGATTTGGATGAGCTTTCTGTGTATATCTATTTTACCTAACAATGGAGGATTTATTTTTTCTGGTTTTTAATTAAAAACTTAAATTATTTTTTTTCTTTTTTAACCTTCAACATTGTATTTTCATTAGAATGCTTGATATAGACAAATATCTTTCAGTCTCCTTTTCTAATAGGTATTTCCCACTTTGTAAATAATATTATCTTTCATTCAGTTTATTGGTTTAAAGACCAAATGAACAGTTAGAGCAAATAAATGTGCATTGTTTGTCTTTCTCTGTGGCAAAGAGTTAATATGAAAAATTACCTTTTTTTCTTGGGGAAGACAAATTTTGCCTTCATTTTTGTTTCCCTATTTTCTGTTTCAAATGTGTTATTTTAAATTGAAAGCAGTTGTATCTCATGACAGTGGCAGGCATCTTGAGTTGGGTCATATGACCCCTGGGTGCAAGCAATCTGTACATGCACTTCTTTTTCCTAAAGACTCTGTATTTTTGCCCCTTCATCGCCCTTAGAACTGTGTGTGTCCTGGCAGCAGTTTTGAATGCAATGTCCATTCAGATGAAACATCAGGACATCCTACCTCTGCCAGTTTTGTACTAGATGAAGACATTTCACAGATGTGCAGTATCTGCTTGCATAGTCTCTTCAAAGAAATTTTGCTCTGCAAGCTGTTTCTCTGAATTATGGTATACCAGGCTAAGAGTAAAGAACTGAATTAGGGTCTAGTCTCTTTGTGTCTCTTAGTGAATGCAGTGGGGCTAGATTTTGCTGTGTTTCATCAAAGCCACTTCCTGCTGCACCCATTCTCCCTACTTCACACCTTAGTATATGAAACATGTAAGGAACGTAGAGGAACTCTGCGAAGTTTTAGTCCTTGAACTTCCCAGCTGAGTGAGCTACAGAAGTTATAGTTTGTTTCAGGTTTCACACGGTAAAAATGAAAGCAGTCCCCTACCATTCCCACACTGAACTCTGTGTGGTTTTAACAATAAGCTCACCACTTCAGTTGTATCACTGCTGTTAATAAAAATGAACAATTTTACAACTCATTTTCTTGACAAAGATTTTGAGCAAATGATTGCTTTATTTAGAATATTTGGACTAGACATGGCATTCAATTTTAGCCCTATGTAGGAGACCTTATTTGAAAGAAAAATACTCCTTGTTCTATCTCTTTTCATGAATGGGTGAGGAAGTAGTGTAGTGGTTACTAATTCCTCTATACCTGGAGTATGCCTGGTAAAGCTCAGACAATGAGACAATGAGAATATGTTCAGTATGTCTTACTCCTCTGTTGAAAACCTTTTATGAATAATTAAAAAAAACAAAACCAGCACCACCACCAACAAAAAAGCCCCAAAACAAGCCATAAATAAGCACAATACAAAAAAGTTTTCTTTAGAAATGCCCACCCCAATTCCTAGTAAACTCTTTCTTCCCTCACACAGCTTCTTTTGCCCTTTCTTTCTCTTTCAGTGCATGTCACATATAGAAATATAAGCATACACACAGAAATATAAACAAGAGGAAGGAGAATGGCTTTGGTTACTTTTATGAATTGTACAGGTAGAACAGTTGTAGACTGATGCTCAAATTTTTTTCCAGAATCAACAAGGTTGCAATGCCTGCTACTGAATCCTCTGCAGCCTGTCCAGAGTCATGTGAGAAAAGGAGGAATCTGCAAGCAAAATGGTTTTCAAACTTTCCAGGTTCCAGAGGCCCAAATCCATGTTTTAGAAGTCTCACAGAATTACACTGGCACTCTCTGAACGTTATACAAGGAAATACACAGGAAAAATCTGCTAAAATAAATATACCTCTTGACTAGTCTTAAACTCTGTTTTGGTGTCAAGGAATTATGTATTTTAATACATAAATACATAATTTATACAATTAAAATTGTACCTTGTGGTGGCAAAGGAGATGACTGTCATAAGATCAAATTTGAGGGAAAATAAAAAATCTTCTGGTTAATCACAAAGAAAAAAATAATCTTAGAAACCAAATATTATTAACTTGGGTATAAGAGACATTTTCAAATACTTGGTATACATTTATAATTGGACACAGTGAAAAAATTAATTTGTTACTAACTTTTCTGCAATACTATGATCTTTCCTCTCAGAAATAAGTAGAAGTTTGTTAAGGCTTTCCTTATACATGTATTTTCAGAAATGTTAGCTTATTATTCTGTATCTTTCCACGACTCCATCTGAGGTGGAGAGGAAGAGGTTATCTTTCAACAGCTTCCATCTGGATAGTTTGTAGACATGAAAGACTTTGACTCATACATAGAATGACTTAATTTGGGACAGCTGAAACAGTTTCCATTCCTGCATTCTGCCTTCCTATCTCCTGCCAGGCATATTAATGTAAAGTATATTAAAGTTAGTGCTGGTTTATGTTAGCATAACTGTCTGTAAACTATGATGGTTCAGCAGCAGCCATGCCTTTCACAGCCTGCTCAGACATCCCTGCTGTGGGAGTGTAAATTTATGGCAGAGAAGTGGGATGGAGAACAGGGGATGGTAACCACTGTAGCTAGACAAATTTAAACCAATGCTATAAATGACTCGGCATCTGCAGCAAGAACAGAACACCTCCTAAACTTCATTGTAACTGGCATGTTCAGTTCAGAAAACACAGATGATGTCTGGTTGAGTTTTTTCCCTGGATGTAGCAGGAACAGCTGTATTCAGCATTATTGCAGTACATGCTTTAGTTTATGTTCTTGAACCTTAGAGCATGCAAGTTTAGCTAGGGCCACTGACTTTCTCATGTTGTATTTTTCTTTTTCCTTTGTTAACACTTGAATTTAATTTCAGCTTCCTTCCAGAGATATAACTCTTGGAAAGCAAAACTTCATAGACTGTTAATAGAAAGTTTTTTAATAAATAAATAAATAATTAAATAAGAATGACGAACCAGTAACTAGCAACGTAATAAAACCAAGTCAGTGTTCAGAGAACTTAGGAAAATACAGAAATACCTGGATGCTATATTGAAGAGTGGCCCTTCCTGAGAACAAAGCTGAAATGCTGCTTCCAGTATAACTACAAGAATATAGAATTTGTTTCATCTGTTTTCTCAGAACAACTTTGAAGAATTAAAACCCAAAAGGCAATTGGATGTTCATATTTATATAACAAAAGGTTAAGCAGCATAATTTTTGGAACCCTTGAATATAATGAATGGTGCATGAAATATACTTGCCAAAACTAATACTTTACTATTTTTGAGTGACAAAACAGCATAGGTATCTGTAAATATTAATGTATTTTAGGGAAATTAATATCAAAAAATATGAACTTTTTGTTATTTTGTCAAATCTAAAATACAACAACCTGGAAAAACCATACCTATGTCCTATGAGTGACACACAACTCTACTGAAAATATAGGCACATATGTAAACTATATACTGTATCTGTTACTGTCAGGAGGTACTGAAAGGTACTACAAGACCTTTTAGAATACAGATGTGATATCCATATGGAATGATAAATTAATAATTATTATTATTATTGGAAGAAACTTCTAGACTTACATGATGATAGATTTAGTGTCTTTTTAGATAGGTTTGACAAACTTGTTTGAATTCTGTCTGCAATTACAAGGGAAATATGAGAAGTTTCTTCTTCTCTGAAAATCAAAATAACTAGATACCTTACTTTTTATAATTTTAATTAATATATTTGTTCAAACAGAATGCACGCTACCCGCATAAACACAAGTAACTGAAACAAAAATATATGATTTATCTAAGAGGTGAAAATAAATCTAATACTTGATGTCTAGTATAAAAATCCACTTTTCTATCTGTCCATTTCCAGGGAAAATACAAGCTGTAAAGACAATACCTACTAACTAAAGACACATCTAGGTAAACAAGAGATTATTAGATGACCGTTATACAAACAGAAGTGATATTTTGTTAAATCTTTTGACAGGATTTTCATGACTATATAGAATGTTACTTTGTTTAATGTCTTTATTTCAAAGGTATACGTAAAACATGTTTGAGGCTGACTGTTATTGCACAGCAGACATCATTTGGGGACATAGAGATCCTCTTCAGGACAGGGTCTAGTGATCCGTGTGCTTACTCCCTGATAGTTAAGATTAGTTCCACTCTCAATACTTCCTTTCAAACTTTTATGGAAATATGAAAGCACCATATGGATTTTACAGAGGAGGAGGCTGATCATATATCCTGCTGAAGAGATTCAACATGTCTGCTGGAAGGATTTCCTGCCTCAGCCGACCAGCCTGGAACTGCACATCTCCACCCCTCATGAGACAGTAGTTTTCCCTCAGATGTGCTAGGTGACCTGTTTGTATGGGTATTCTTTGACCTATTTCAGTCTAAAATTGCAAAGTTAGTGTAACGAGCAGGGTGCTGCTAACACTATTCATTTTGACAGCAACAAATAAGGGACAATTCGCAAAGCAGCTTAGTAGATGGATTGGAGGGGATGAAAACCTCCCAGTGGACATAGTGACAAGCAGCTGGCATGGAGAAATCTTTCACTGACACAGCTGCAGTGGGAAGAGGACGTGTGATCAAGCCCTGAGTTTAAGAAAAAAAATGCCAAACCAGTGGGATGGGGGAGACAATTAGAAAAAAAAAGTAAAACTCGTGGGTTGAGATAAAGACAGTTTAATAGGACAGAAAAGGAAGGGAAAATAATAATAATAATAATAATAATAATAATAATAATAATAGTAGTAGTAGTAGTAGTAATAGAAGAATATACAAACTAAGTGATGCACAATGCAATTGCTCACCACCCGCTGACCGATGCCCAGCCAGTTCCTGAGCAGTGGTCACCCCTCCCCCAGCTAACTCCCCCCAGTTTATATACTGAGCATGACGTCACATGGTATGGAATACCCCCTTGACCAGTTTGGGTCAGCTGTCCTGGCTGTGCCCCCTCCCAGCTTCTCACTGGCAGGGCATAAGAGGCTGAAAAGTCCTTGACTAGCATAAGCACTACTTGGCAACAACTAAAACTTCAGTGTGTTATCAACATTATTCTCATCCTAAATCCAAAAGACAGCATTATTCTAGTTATGAGAAAGAAAATTAACTCTATCCAAGCTGAAACTAGGACAGTGTCCACCCCTTATTCTATACCATCTACATCATGCCCAGGTCCCCACACTTTCCAATACATTCCAATTAATCACCACCACTTTTCCTGCCTTTTGATATATATACACACAGATATCATTCCCTTAGTCTATGGGCTATCCCTATAAAATGTTCTTTGAGTCCATTTAGTTCATGACTTTAGGCTCCATCTGTCATAACAGTGATTCAGGGCAGGAGAGATGGTGTGTGGTGTTGGATTTTTTGCATGCTGAAGCCAGTTTTGGTCCCATCACTGCTACACTTGTCTAGTTTTATAATCGCTGCATTTTTCTCGGCTTCATCAAAGTTCATTCTTCATTAATCTGGGTGATTCTTACTGTAATACCGTTGATGTGGCATATAGCCACCACAGAAGTGATGATATACAGTATTTTATAGCAATTAACATCATACAATTTAATTTATTGGCTATTCTTACCCAAAATCAAATCCCCTTGAGGTACACATCAGACTTCCCCATCGTTCTGCATCACCCACCAAGTGCACCCAGGTCCTTGAGCAAAAGCAATCCCACAGATGGGTTTGCCTTTGCCCGAGGCAGGAATAACCCAGACTGTCTTCCCCAGCATATTTTTGATATGCACTACAGGGACTTTATCCCCTTCTACAATATGTAAATGTTTTGACTGGGCAGGGCCAGCTCTACTGGCAGATCCCCGTAGTGTTGACTAACCAGGTGGCTTTTGCTAAATGTGTGTCCTAATGTTTGAACGTCCCACCAACCATTGCTCTCAGTGTAGTCTTTAACAGTCCATTGTATCGTTCAATTTTCCCAGAGGCTGGTGCATGGTAGGGGATGTGATACACCCACTCAATGCCGTGCTCTTTGGCCCAGGTGTCTATGAGGTTGTTTCGGAAATGAGTCCTGTTGCCTGACTCAATTCGTTCTGGGGTGCCATGTCATCACAGACTTGCTTTTCAAGGCCCAGGATAATGTTCCAGGTGGTGGCATGGGGCACGGGATATGTTTCCAGCCATCCAGTGGTTGCTTCCACCATTGCAATCACATGGCGCTTGCCTGGGCGGGTTTGTGGGAGTGTGATATAATCAATCTGCCAGGCCTCCCCATATTTATGTTTCAGCCATTGTCCTCCATACCAAAGAGGCTTTAACCGCTTGGCTTGCTTGATTGTAGCACATATTTCGCATTCATGGATAACCTGGGCTATAGTGTCCATGGTCAAGTCCACCCCTCGATCACGAGCCCATCTGTATGTTGCATCTCTTCCTTGATGGCCTGAGGTGTCATGGGCCCACTGAGCTACAAATAATTCACCCTTATGTTGCCAGTCCAGATCCACCTGAGCCACTTCAATCTTAGCAGCCTGATGCACCTGCTGGTTGTTTTGATGTTCTTCAGTGGCCCGACTCTTGGGTATGTGAGCATCTGCATGATGGACTTTTACAACCAGATTTTCTATCTGGGCAGCAACATCTTGCCACAATGCGGCAGCCCAGATGGGTTTGCCTCTGCGCTGCCAGTTGCTCTGCTTCCATTGCTGTAACCACCCACACAGGGCATTTGCCACCATCCATGAGTCAGTATAGAGATTAAGTACTGGCCACTTTTCTCATTCAGCAATATCTAAAGCCAGCTGGATGGCTTTCACCTCTGCAAACTGACTCGATTCACCTTCTCCTTCAGCAGTTTCTGCAACTTGTCCTATAGGACTCCACACAGCAGCCCTCCACCTCTGGTGCTTTCCTACAATACAACAGGACCCATCAGTGAACAGGGCATATTGCTTCTCATTTTCTGGTAGTTCATTATACATTGGAGCCTCCCCAGCACGCGTCACCTCCTCCTCTGGTGATATTCCAAAATCTTTGCCCTCTGGCCAATCCATGATCACTTCCAGGATTCCTGGGCGACTGGGGTTTCCTATTTGAGCCCGTTGTGTGATTAGTGTGACCCACTTACTCCACGTAGCATCAGTTGCATGATGTGTACAGGGGACCCTCCCTCTGAACATCCAGCCTAGCACCGGCAGTCGGGGTGCCAGGAGGAGCTGTGCTTCAGTGCCGATCACTTCTGAAGCAGGTCGAACACCTTCATATGCTGCCAATATCTCTTTTCTCAGTTGGAGTATAGCGGGCCTTGGATCCTCTGTATCCCTGACTCCAAAACCCTAGGGGTTGACCTTGAGTCTTCTCTGGTGCTTTCTGCCAGAGGCTCCAGGTAGGGCCATTCTCCCCAGTTGTGGTGTAGAGCACATTTTTTACATCTTGCCCTGCCCGGACCGGCCCCAGGGCTACTGCATGAACTATCTCCTCTTTAATTTGTTCAAAGGCTTGTCGTTGCTCAGGGCCCCATTTGAAATCGTTCTTCTTTTGGGTCCCTTGATAGAGAGGGTTTACAATCAGGCTGTAATTTGGAATGTGCATTCTCCAAAACCCCACAACGCCTAAGAAAGCTTGTGTTTCCTTTTTGCTAATTGGTGGGGACATAGCTGTTATTTTGTTGATCACATCCATCGGAATCTGATGACATCCATCTTGCCATTTTATTCCTAAAAACTGGATCTTCTGTGCAGGTCCCTTGACCTTACTTTGGTTTATGTAACTTCAAAAACTTCTTCTGCTGTGTTGCCCCATACGACAATGTCATCAACGTACTGCAGATGTTCTGGAGCCTTCCTGTTCTGGTGCAGTTTGGATCAGTCCATGGCAAATGGTGGGGCTGTGTTTCCACCCCTGGGCCAGTCGGTTCCAGGTGTACTGGATGCCCCTCCAAGTGAAAGCAAACTGCGGCCTGCACTCCGCTGCCAAAGGGATTGAGAAAAACGCATTAGCAATATCAGCTGTGGCATACCACTTGGCTGCCTTTGATTCCAATTCGTATTGAAGTTCTAGCATGTCTGGCATGGCAGCACTCAGCGTTGGCGTGACTTCGTTCAGGCCACGATAGTCTACTGTTAGTCTCCACTCTCCATTAGACTTTCGCACTGGCCAAATGGGTGAAGCGAGTTTTGCTGATCACTCCTTGGCTTTCCAGTTGATGAATCAGCTTATGGATGGGAATCAGGGAGTCTTGGTTTGTGTGATATTGCCACCAGTGCACCACTGTGGTGGCGATAGGCACCTGTTGGTCTTCGGCCTTCAGCAACCCCACAGTAGAAGGGTCCTTCGAGAGACCGGGCAGGGTGGACAGCTGTTTAATTTCTTCCGTCTCCAAGGCAGCTATACCAAAAGCCCACCGGTACCCTTTTGCGTCCTTGAAATACTCTCTCCTGAGGTAGTCTATGCCACGGGTGCACGGAGCCTCTGGGCCAGTCACAATGGGGTACTTTTGCCACTCATTCCCAGTTAGGCTCACTTCAGCCTCCAATACAGTTAGCTGTTGGGATCCCCCCGTCACCCCAGAAATACAGATGGGTTCTGCCCCTTTATAGCTTGATGGCATTAGGGTACACTGTGCACCGGTGCCTACTAGAGCCTTATCTGACCACATCCTGTGGGTCCAATGTGCCAGGCCATCGAATCCACACAGTCCAGTAAATCCCTTTCCTCCCCCTGGCTGGAGGCAGGGCCCCTCTAGTCCTTGTCATAGTATCCATTACTCACTTCTTGTAAATGCAAATCACAAGTCCCTTTATTAAGATCAGAAGTAAAATCAGCCCTTCTACTCTGTCTGGGGAACTGCCCACTGGAAACTGGAGCAGCAATTTTCCTGGAAGAACCCCCTTCTGTGATTGTTTTCCCTTGTAACTCACGTACCTGTGCCTCGAGGGTCGAGGTAGATTTTCCATCCCACTTCCTCATGTCCTGTCTGTGGTCATGCAGGTAAAACCACAGGGTGGCCCATGGTGTATATCCACTATATCCTCTCTCTGGAGCGGAAGGGTGCTTACTCCTAATGTCTGAGATACTGGTCCGTACAGGTGGGGAGTAGGACCTATGCTCTTTGAGTTGCTGGACCTTCCGGGACAGTTTCTGCACAGCTGAGATGCAGGCCCGTAGGGAGGAAGAGAGACTTTCTTTGTATTGCTGGAGTTGACCAGCCAATTCATCCACCGTTTGTTCCTCTCCATCTTCCTAGGTCATTACTGCCAATGAGTTGACATATGACGATGGTGTGCTCCTTACAAACTTCCGCCACATGGGTCGTGTGCACTTGACTTCGTCTGGATCTTTAGATAGTTGTTCGTTGTTCAGGTCATCAGAAATCACCTCCAACATGGCTAATTCCCTCGGGTACTGGATACCTCTCTCCATGGTGGTCCACTTGCCTGGGTGACATATAACATCTTCCTTGAAGGGATACCTTTCCTTCATGCCTGACAGGAGTCGCCTCCAGAGGCTGAGGGCTTGTGCCCCTTTTCCAATTGCTTTGTCAACGCACTCTTCCATGGAAAGGCATCCCAGCTGCTTGGCTTCCCTACTCTCCAATTCCTGGCTACTGGCCCTGTCATCCCAGCATCAGAGCAGCCAGGTGACAATGTGCTCGCCTGGATGATGACTGAAATCTTTTCACATATCTCACAGCTCACTCAGGGATAAGGATTGGGTGGTTACCACTCATTTATGGGTTCTGCCTCTTCCTGCTCCTGTTCTTGTGATGGTTTTGGTTCATCTTCATCCCTTACTAAATGTGCTGATTTTCTTGTGTATTTCTTCTTGTGTATAGGGACGACTGATACTGGCATGGGTTGGTTCTCTGGTTCAGCCACAGTGCCTGTCGCTGGGGTTTGAGTAGCTGCAGTGCCTGTCATGGGGGCTGGAGTAGTCGCAATGCCTGTCAATGGGGTTTGAGTAGCTACAACGCCTGTCACCTGGATTGATCTCTGGGTGGTATTCTTAAATAATTCTTTAACCTTAAACAAGATCACAAACTGAACCACATTCAGGAGATGCAGCAACAAGAACATGCTGGTTTGAACATTCCAAGGATATTCAAAATTCTCAAGAGCTATTGTAACTAGCCTGAAGGAGAAAGGTGAAGGAGCAGGGGAAAACGTCTCCCCCATAGATTGGTTCCCTGAGGAGAAAAGGTAAAAGGTGTAATTATTAATAGTTTCCGAAAAGTGACTCCTGAGGTATGGAGATGATGGCAATGCTGAGTACAAATACAGAAGTATAAATAAAAAAATTAGTCTCATGACCAAAAATTTTATCACCTCATAAACCAGTAGTGTTACACAGTGCAGCAAAATAATATCCTTGATCCAGCTCCCAGAGGTGATAGACAGCACAACAGGGAACATATACTGCAAGTAAGGTGTTACATAAATGTAACTTTGAGAGCAAGCACAACAACTGTGAGAGTAAATTAATCAACATTGTGACCAGCGACTGTTAAACCAATATGATGAATGCTTATAACAAATTTGCCTTAACACGCTTCAGTCAGATCTGTCATTATCTCAACCCTTCATGCCCCATGTTGGGTGCCAAAAGGACTGTTGTGGTATAAGCTGGCAGGCAACTAAACACCACACAGCCATTTGCTCACTCGCCCCCACCTCAGTGGGATGGGGGAGAGAATGGGAAAAAAAAAGTAAAATTCATGGGTTGAGTTAAAGACAGTTTAATAAAACAGAAAAGGAAGGGGAAATAATAATAATAATAATAATAATGATGATAAAAGAACATACAAAATAAATGATGCACAATGCAACTGCTCACCATCCACCGACCGATGCCCAGCCAGTTCCTGAGCAGCAGTCACCCCCACCAGCCAACTCCCCCAGTTTAGGTACTGAGCATGACGTCACATGGTATGGAATACCCCCTTGACCAGTTTGGGTCAGCTGTCCTGGCTGTGCCCCCTCCCAGCTTCTCACTGGCAGGGCATAAGAGGCTGAAAAGTCCTTGACTAGTGTAAGCATTACTTGGCAACAACTAAAACATTGGTGTGTTATCAACATTATTCTCATCCTAAATCCAAAAGACAACACTGTACCAGCTACTAGGAAGAAAATTAACTCTATCCCAGCTGAAACCAGGACACAAACCAAACAAAATCAGCTTTGCTTTATTCTTTCTAGGAAAGAAGCAACCTTCGTTCAGTGTGAGGTAAAGATACTATGCAAAAATGAAGTTTGCAACCATGAGTTGGGAGTTTAGGATTTCACTTCAGTAGCAGCAGATTCATAAGGCTTTAAAGCCAGAAGACACCATAATGCCATCCAGTCTGATGTCCTGTAGAAAATATATCTTGACTTGACAGTCATTAACTGAGGGAAACGATTCTGCAAAATTCACATATCATTTGGGAAGCTGGCTTGCACACTGTTGAAAATGGTCACTTGGTTTTATGAGGAGTCTGGGACACACACAAATGAAAAACTTACTGTTTAAATTCTTTGCCTCTTTTCAATAAGGATTTACTATAATGAGGTTAGATGTAATCTGACTTTGCATATTTTCTTCAGAAGTCTTGTTTTGCAGAAAGTCCAAAATGTGCAGACATTTGCACTGTTCATATATAAAAAGGAGTTTTCAACTGCTATGTTGATGTTCCATCATTGAAACACAGAGGTTAACGCTGAATATTAACCTGCTTAATTGTGCATATTTTAGCTCTTATACCACATAGGATACTGTATGTGAAGTATCCTGCTGTTCAAAGACCTCCATAATACTGTGCACTAGAAGGTTAATGACTAGAATTTCCTGGCATTTGCCAGACTGAAACAGACCTTTAATGCAGTGTTCATGCAGGTTTTGTTGTGTGAAAGATAATGTTGTGGGAATTAGGTCCAAGTAAAAGAATTAACATTGTTTAGGCTTTTAGGAAGTGCCAGGAAAGTGTTTGAGTGATGGCAAAAACAGGCAAAGTGTCACTTTCTGCACAGAGCACACCACCACCAGTATGCCGAACTCTCCTGGTGTTGAACACTGGGCCCCTATCTCTCATTGTGGACTGAACCTCTGGATTTGAACAACTATCCTGGAAAATCTTGGAGTTTTTCCACTTCACTTGGTCACAGCATGACTGATCAAAGCAGTGCACAAAATAAGCAGCTAATCATCAGCTTCAAGCTTTTGATAAAGACTGATTTTCTTTTCTTTTTTTTCCCTGGCTTCAGATGTAAACCTGACTTTAGCAAAACAAATTTAACAAGTGGAAAAGTGTGGAGTAGACTAGCCACTGTTTTCAGTTCCTGAAGTCAGTGTAGAGGCCTAGACGTATGCAAGCTGTTCTGTCTGAAGCATATGGCTTGGTGTGCCACTTTTACAGATCCAGCATATTTTACATTTTTTACAACATGACATATGGGTTGTGTTTTAATTTTTTTAAAAATCTTGTAGTTCTGAGGAAATCTCTGCCTCTGCTGTCACCCATAATTGGGCATGGGAGACGGGGTGAACCTAACGAATCAGAAACTGCTATAGCTCTTTGGAAAAAACAGGACTGTTGTACCACTAAGCAATTAACAGACACTGTCCTGCAACTGTTAATGTAACTGAGGGCTGAATGTTGCCCCCTATCAGGTGGTCTGCCACTGCGAGTACCATTTATCCTTCGCTTTCCTGAGTATAAGTGCTGCCCAATAGCTGAACTGAAATGGTCTCCAGGTGATTAAAAAGCAGAATTTTGTACTGCTAACACAAATAATCTGAGTCTGAGCTCATAAATATTGTCAGCTACTGCTGTGGTGGCAGGTATCTAAGCCAGTCTGCCTTCCCATGTGTTTTCACAATGTTCCCAGGACATGACTGATCTTTATGGCCCGTAGACTATGAATTTGAATAAAAGGGGAATAAAATTAACTAATTCAGCAAATGGTGACATTATTCTAATGAAATCACATATGAAAACATATAAGGGATCACCTTTGGCATTGCCACAATTTGATATAAAAAGTTACAGTAACCTAGCTTTGCTGTGGTCTAACTACTGTCTGCACAGTGAATCTAAACTACTTCGTTTTCAACGTTTAACTAAATCATTTCACCTTCTCTAAAACCAGGATTCAACAATATTTGAAGTAAAGTAAAACATCTCCAAGGAATGCTTGTAAGGCAGCTGGGAAGACTTGCAGATGATTCACACAGAACTTAGGAGGTAGAAATCACTTTCAAAGTTGAGCATGATTAACAAGTTTTGGTATGAAGGACAAAGTCCATTTGAAATCGGTCAAATAGAATTTACCTCTCAGGCTCAGAAGGTTGAACAGTTAGTGGGATGTTTCTGCTTCTGCCTAAAAAGCTTAATTTTAAATATGGTAATGGGAGGCTCATTTAAAAACATGATCATCAAATTGTTTGAAACTTTTTTCAGCTCCAGTGAAGGTCAGTAGCACTTATTTCAAGGTTTAAGTGAGGGTCACTTTATAAACTTATTGTACATTTTTTTTTCTGTACCTCAATATTAGCCCCTATGGTCAAGAATCACAATTTTAATAGCAATCAATGGATTAATTTCCATGTTACACTACTTGTCAAATATGACACTTTGTGCATTCTTATGGTGTGAGAACTGCAAAGTGATGTTAAGAGGTTTGTCATACCGAGGACATATAAGACAGCATGTTTAAGAAGGAAGGAAACATGTGAGTACTTTCATTAATATATTACTACATAGAGAACCTGCATTCAGCTTTAAATTACTGATAAAAGTGTGCTGAAGAGAAAGAAAAAAACAGATAGAAGTAAACTTTTCTTTTTTAATATCACATTTTCCCCAGGATCTGCATCCTGATTTCCTGCTTTATGCTACTTCTGATCAGTTGCACAATGGAAAAAAGCTGAGAAATTAATTGCCAAAAGCTTATATGTCATGATATTGCATGGGAAAATGTGCTTATCATCTTTTTAACCAGCTTACTTCACAGTAAATACCACAGAGAACTTCATCCCTTTTACAGGTTTGAATTGGTCAAAGGAAGGCTACCTAACACAAAGCAGGAGTCATTCTTGAAAAGTACATCTGCTGCTACAGTATGTTAAATTAAATTATATTTACTGCCTGTCTGCAGGTCTATGGATAAATATAAAAGGGATGGCCCCCAAGCAGTATCATTTAAAATAGAACATCCCTTTAGAATTTTGGCTGGATTTTTGGATATTGTAGAACTGAAAGATTGCGAAGGACAGGGATAGGGAGACATATCCCTTCTCTCTCTCCCAGGGCACGTGTTCAGTCCTACTTTACCTGCATAGTTGTGTCTCTGTTGTTCTCATCAGACGTTTTGTGGACTCATAATGCAAGGATATTCTCCCTGAATGTTGTAAAGGCATGTATTAGCAGAAAGGAGTGAGTTCAGGAGTATACAATTACAGTACAGTAGCCTGGAGCATAAAAGACCCCTCAGGAATCCTTAGAGAATGCAGCGCTGCACAGAATTCATTCACTTATTTGTTCATACATCTACTTCCAGACTAAAACCTAACACCTATTCTGCTTCAGCACACCATATGATAGTATGAGAAAGTGTAAAAGAAATATATTAAAAAATGAAAAATAAGATTGTAGCCCTAATGAAAAAAAACAAACCATTGAATCTTCTGTTACTTTTGAGTTTTACACTCATTTGAAAGACAGCTCTTCTAGCAACATAAATCCATAAATGAGATTTTTTATTCAAGAACAGATTTGATGTTTTTTATCAACAATGGTGAAATTGTGAAATTTCACTCTTTGCAGATATGAAAACCAGAGAAGTGATAGAGTGTCATAGTCTGTGTGAGAGAGGCATCAAGATGTTGGAGAGGCTTTCTAAAAGCTGGCAAGCATGCCAAAGAAATCTCACCCTTGCTCTCTTACTTATTCATGTTTTGTAAGACTCTGTTAAAGGCCATTTTCAAAGTTAAGCTCTGGGAGAGATTTATTCCAGGTTTTACATAAAGATTCTTATGTAAATGTGTGTTAAATGTATTAAAGCATGAAAAATTCTTATTGTGTCATAGTCTTATAAGCAATTTTTACTAGTTTGTAACTTGGAGGGAAATGTGATCAGGAAGTATTTCTACCAGCATTTTAGATAACACAAAGAGGCAAAAAATTAGGAGTTTTGAAGAGGAGGGTTGGACCCTTAAGAAATACCTGAGAAAGGTAGGGAAAAAAAAAAGAATGAAATAACAAGTTAATGAAAGCACCAGTCCTATTAAATCCATCATTAAAATAATATCTATCCTTCCTACACTGTTAAAACTTCTACAGATCTGGTCTCACTCAATAATAGCTCAACTAAGCATTTCACGTGTTTCTGCTTGAAACTGGTAGATTATTCCTATAACTTCTGAACCATAACATTATTTTTATTCTTTTTTTTTAAATACTTGTCTTTCTGCTGTTATAGTTCAGCAGCTCAAATGTGTGATGAGAGTCAGGACCATGAAATAGAGTTGGACACTTTCTTTTCAGTGAAAAAATACAAAATTTGTGGGAATATTGGACTGTTATGTTGGGCTGTAACTTTTAATGAACCCAAGTTAAATTCAGCCAAAGTTGGCCAGAAAGCAAACAAACAAAAATTTGTAGGTATTTGTAAAAGGAAAGGTTTCATTTCTCCAAACATATGCTACTAAAATTTATTTTGACCTTTTTAAAGCTATGTAACTTTTCATTTTAAAATAACACTCAAGATTTTCCTCAACAGAATGCAAAAGCAGAGAGAACAAAAAGAAAAATTTCAGTTTTCAAGTCAAATGAACATTAAGTTGATGCAAAATTTGTCACTTTATCTTATTTTGTTGAATTTCCCATATCCTTATCCCAAAATTTCCATTTCAGTTTATGCTCAACATATTTTAACTTTTCCAGTTTTTGTTCCAGCCACCAGTTTGAAGACTGTTACTGCAAGGTATGATTCCCCAGTTTGCCATTTTCTGTGTGTCCCTCTGGGAAAATCACTTTCCTTACATCAGAGTCACTGTGGTATTTGGAAGTAGAAACACTACTTCATACTTATTTCACAGTGTTGCTAAGTTTTAAACAAGGTTTGCAAACGAGTCTGTGTTTCCTCAGGGTTTTTCATTGAAAGATCGGAAAGAATTATTTTGTCAGTGGATCAGATAGTTTCTCTGCAAGATGTATTCTGTCATTGGCTTAAGATAAAACACTGGTAAGTACTACTTGGGCTGCAAAAGCAATCAATTGCTGTGTGAGTTCTGAGTTCAGCCTCTGCCAGGCTCAGTCTCAATGATTTTGCTGACTTTTAAAGATTAGTCAAGTATTATTCATGGCATAGGAAAAGATTGACAAAATCTTTATCTTGCAAGCCAGGAGGCAGAAAGACAAAAATGAATTGTGGGACAGGTGTTTTCTGTTACAGTAGGGCTAACATTGTAATTGTTATGAATGTGAGTAATTTCATATCAGTAAGGATTCAGTGAATATGGATATCATTTATTTTTTGTTGGAGCCATCTGGTACAGCCATAAAATAAAGATGGAAATAATGAAGAGGGCAAGAAAGCATCAGATTTGTTTTTTAGAATCTTTATATATCATTTAAAATTTAATTGAACCCTTATGGATTTGCAGTTAGAATAGACACGTGGGTTAATGTTCATGAGTAGTATGCACTGCTGACTCTTCTTCTTTTTGTTGGCCTCCAAAACTCTGGAACAGGTTTCCACAACTGCTGAGAACCAGATCATCTATAACATCAGTGCTATCTCCTGCTTACCTTGCAGAAGTTGAGGTCAAGAAGAATGGTGTTAAAGTTCCTAACTATATGAAAAAGGCACACACTCACAGGTAAATATACTACCATTTGCATGTCAGAAAGAGCTGAAGAAAATCCTTTGTATGGAGAACATGAAATAAATGATGCATTTGCACTTTGACAGAGTACAAACAAACATATAAAAAATAGTAATACTGAAAAATTAATAGAAACTTGTATACAAACCATTCAGATCCAGTTTTGTCCCCTAAATTATGTGTAAGGAAGGATGTGCTATTGATTGTACAGAAAATATTAAAACTGTATGACATTAAGCCTTATTTAAGACCAGACTGTACCTTTTTTGCTAGGTCCTAGTAATACCTAGTACAGGGACAGCAGAGTGCTCAGCAGTCTGCTATTGGAACCGCCTGGCCTTGACTCCAGACCCTTCTCTCTCCTGTCCCAGTTACCAATTTTGTCTTTTGAACAAAGTGGAACAGCATCAACAGGAAAAACTGAAAGCAGTTTGCAGAAAATCTCTTGGCATAGTTGTTAAGTAGTTCTATTAGTTGGCCTGAATCAGGCAGAATATAAATTTAAACCTTGATTGCCAACATATCAAAGGTTACTGTCTTAACCATTGCTCCTATTCTTCACCCAAACAAAATTCCATATATAAACAATCCATTATTTCCCTCCTCAAGCAGCCCCGGGAACAGAACATCTGTCTCAGCCTTTCCTTCCTGGTTCTTTGGCAATTTCTTGTCTCTCTGTACTACCCATGGTTGGCAGTTCGGGCACTGACAGCATAGGACAGCTGTTTTCAATTCCTCCTCTTGGCACTGTAGACTACATCTATACTCATAAATTAAACATTCTCAGGACCATTCTCAGCACTGAGGCCAGCTGGAACAGAGCATCCCACATCCATGTTATTGCATTCTTTCCCCCTCCAACAATGGTGACATCATCCAAACTACCTAATAGGACTAGTCCTTGGCCTGTTGTAACTCCCAACTGTGCATGGCAATTGTCTGGGAGAGTCATGGTTGACCCAGAGCCAGAACTGCACCAGACAGTTTTTAACAGTGTAGATGATTAAGTTCCAATGGTTGGGAATGTTCCCTGCATGATTCTAACATAAATGCAGTTATATCATTCTTTGCCAGAAATAAATGGGAATTGCAAGGAAAGTCTTTCTTAGCCCTGTGTAAGTATGCTCAGATTTACTACAGTCTAGTAGGGATTAGACTGTAAACATGGTGTTCCCAAAATCCACTGAATTTTTATCAAGTCGGCCATGAGAGAAATTTCTATTAAAACAAGTCTGGCAAAGTGATAAGCAATTTAAAAGAAGGTCCTATATGCGTATTCAAACTGGTATTCCAATAATAGGCATCCTGCAGTTGTACGTTTGCATATATAAAACACCATTTTCCTGAAAGGCTCAATTTTCAAGTCTACCAGCAAAATTTACACTTGCATTTTTGCACCTGCAACTTATATTATGAATGCATATCTGGATATTTGTGACTCTGATGAGTTCATTGTTTGTGAAAATTATGTAGCTGAGACTTACAAGTACTAAATTTTAGTGTATTTCAGTCCCCTCAAGATTGAGAGTTTCTGTGATTCATTAGTTTCAGCTAGTTGCGCAATTTCACAGCTTGTGCACAAAAATGGAAAATATTAATTAGCAATTTTCTCATTGTCTGTTTAAGAAAAAGCATTACAGACTACTTGAAATATGCTCCCAGGTTTCCCTATATTTACTCCAATGTGCAGAGGAAAACTGCTGGTAGTGTTAGAAAGTATTGAAAAGATTAAATATAGATATCTAGCCTTGGGGAGTGTAAATTAGCATGTTTTTAATTGATTGCAGTATTCAGGGAAACACTCCTCAAAGAAAATTAATTTTAGAGCAGCATATTTTGACAAGAACATGTGCCAATTTAAAAATCTGTGATCAACTTAAAATAGGTTTTAAAGACAACAAAGAACTGTTTCTAATAGTGTAAGGAACTAACACTATCTTAAAAGCATGTTTTCTTTGGAATTGGTTCACACAGTATATAGAAATCCCCATAACCTTTCAACATTTTTTTATAGAATTCTGAGGGGCAAATTTTAATCTCGGTTACACTGGTGTGAATAGAATAATTCCTTTGAAGATGGCAGAATTACCCCTAATATATACCAGTGTAACTGAGAACAGAATTGAGCATACAAAGCCCTGGTCTGAAAGAAAAAGCCAATTGGCTTCAAACTGGGAACACTAAGGGACTGCTTGCTAGGCAGGCTAATCAATGGCACCTCAAGCACTGAGTGGAATTTTTAAATGTTCATTAATATTAAGTTGCTTTTTCATTGTCTCTCCCTTTTGTATTTCAGAAGTTTCTTGTCTAATTGACACAAGTGGATTTCCATCCATTTTTGCATGTTCACATTGATCTCACATACAGCAGATAGAGATGGAATGGTACAAATGAGCCAACTGTTGCTTGGCAAAGCTGCTAACTTAGTTTGCTCTTACTTAAAAAAAAAAGACAAAAGAATTCCCTAGAATTTATTCATTAACACAGAGGGACAGCTGTCATCTTTTATTTCTTAAGTAGTAAGGGCTTAAAAATAGGTGAAGTGGTGCATCTGCTAGAGCAACAGGAACTTTCCTGCAGTCTGGAGTTAGATATGTATGCTCCTGCGAACGCTACTTTGCTTGCCATTTCATGCTAAGTAAGGTCTCCTCCATCCCCTTTCTTAGCTTGTATGAATCCCAGCTGACCTTCCCTTGCCATGTACATGGGAGAAAGGAGGTGCTGTCTCACACTGTTTGTCTTAATACTTGGCAATGTAAGGAATTCTGTTTGCAGTCAACAAAGTCTAAACAAAGTCAGAGTCAATGTTACCTCCTGAAGAACTGAAGTATAAGTCCCAAAAAAGTCCAAGAAATTAACCTATCCCTCTGTCTTGGCCCTTGAAAGCTGTGGGATACGAGCATGAATTGTCACAAGGACAAGCACAGAAACATCTCTCGTAATAAAATGGAGTCTTACTTAGTCTAATTTAAATGGAATCTCATTTTATCTAGCAGCACAGTCTGAATGTTCACTCAAATAATGTCAAATGATTCAAATTTCTTCAATGTGCCTAAATGTGCTAAATCTTCCTCAGTATGATTTCACTCAGTGCAACTACTGTATTTTCTGTTCTCCAGGTTGAAATAAATGGAGTTATACCATAGATGATACTGAGTTTATTATGTCTATATTGTAGAACAGCTGTATGAAGGATAAATCAACAATGTTCTTCATGTGCATGATTCCATAAAACTCCATTTCCAATTTTCCTACAGAATAAACAAGCAACAGATATATGTTGATTTACAAAAATGAATAAAGAGCATAGAGCTGGATTAATAATGTATAACAAGTCAAGCATTTGCAGACTTCTTTCTTTCCTATTTTTAAACAGTATCCATAAATAAATGGATTTTATCAATTTGCTCAAAAAAAAAAATACTATGTATTTGCTAAGAACTGGCAATGTGCCTGACATCAAGACACCAAAGACATCTTGTTCCTCATGAATATTCAATCTTCATATATGTAGAGGAAACAGGATGCACTGAGAAGTCAAAGGGAATGTATAGGGTTGGCTCAAGCAGTCAAGGGAAGGAAAGGGAAGGCCAGAGCAGGGTGGAGAGCTGCAATAAGGACCTTGGAAAGCTGAGCTTGTTATTCCTTGCTGTCAGTGGACAGAGGTCCATGCATGATAGGTGAGGGAGAATGACAGCTGCTATAGAAGGGGTCTGCACACTTGAGATATTGGTTGTTTGGGCTGTTAAAGATGCTGCAAAAGCCATTCCCAATTTCCAGTAGCATCAAAAAAGAAGTCTGATAGCCTCGGCAGTCTGACACCTGAGCACTTGTTTACTTTGCCTTATCTCTAAAACTCTTCTTAGATATAAATTAGGGTAATTTTTTTTGTAATGATCTTGTCAGTTTTGGACCTGTATTAAGTACAGTACTAAGCCCTCCACATGTACATAATTGTTGTACTGCATAAAAAACAGATGTGATCTTCTGCTGGGTTGTTGCATATCATTTCCAAACCAGAATCCATACTTATAGCAGTGGTTTGTGAACAGCAGTGAATATTATGTTCAGGTCCATGACAAAATGATATGGCTACACCCCTTCTGGTTTCAAAACTAAATTATATGTAAATGGTTTGGGCCAGTGCAACATGAGTAAAAGACTGTAAAAATACACTCGTTTAATTCAAGCTCACACAGCTGGTTACTGATAGACCTGGCAGTAGTATTCATGCACTCGGACCAGAAGTCAGCTTAACTGTTAACTTTTTTAACACAAGTAAAAACAAAGCTTTGCTTCTTGAAATTTCTGCAGAAAGCAAATCAAAAGATTTGAGAACACAGTTGAAATGAAAAATCTAATCAGAAATTGTCAAAATATTTGCAAGTAATTGCTCACTACTCATCTTGATGTAGTCAATAGTCTTGTCAACTATTCAATTTTATCTGCTTTTTTTTATCCAGTGGGATCAAAGAAAATTTAGTAAGATAAGTATGCAATAAAAGACATCTTGACCTTGCTC
Organism: Aptenodytes patagonicus; assembly: GCF_965638725.1. Lineage (NCBI taxonomy): Eukaryota > Metazoa > Chordata > Aves > Sphenisciformes > Spheniscidae > Aptenodytes > Aptenodytes patagonicus. Next base: position 40,965,998 of record NC_134955.1, on the reverse strand, counting down.
CTCAAAGCTGCATTTTATAAAAAGTAACAACTATCTTCTCTCATTAATATAGGTTTATAATAAATAATACATAAATTACATTTTGAGTTACAAAAGAACAATCTCTGTGCTCATTTGAAATTCAGAAAACACACAGATTATGCTTTCAGGTGGCAAAAGCTCCAGGGTTCCCTGGCTGTCTTTTGTGTTACACAGTCTTGTAGAGTGCTAAGGGCTGACAGATGCTTATCAAACATTCATGTAAACACTGCTATCAAAGCTGTGCTTTCTGGTACTGGCTCCACACTGGAGGGTCAGCATGAAACATAATTAAAGGAAGGCCAAATATAGAAATGTCATGCCACCAGCCTTTGTTATATTAGAGGACTCACATAGTGTTCTCTCCAGTAAAGAATGATAGTGCTAGGAAAAAAGAGAAAGATAGAGAAATTAAGGATTAAGGGTGGAATTTTTGAAAGTGCTCACACATTTTAGAGCATGTGTTCAAAGCACAATTTCTCCCAAGCTACTTACATACTTCTTTTTCAAAACATCACCAAAAATGTTTAGATAAAAAAAAAACTTTTGTTCTCCAATGCCTGACTTCAGACATTTGGATCATACTTAATATTAATTACAGTAATTTTTATTGACAGTAATTCCTAAGTAATTTTTTCATCTGCATGCCAAAAGATAGGGAATGAAGAATAATGAAAGGGATAATTCTTAAGGCACTGAAGTCACATTCAAAGCTCATTGAGATACTTATTGTTAGAACCACAAAAGGACTCGTGCACTGCCGAGGTAAGCACTGTAATATTCACTATTAGCACAAACCATAGTGCCACTCTAGGCACAAAATCTCCTGCTAATTAGGGTCAAGGAAAAGCAACTGACCTCTATTCTCAGACGTAAACAGGCCGAGCAGTCTGTTGGTAAGGCAGGCATTTGAAATTGTCTAGGAGAAGCATTTGCCTTGAAACCCACAAAGTCCAGGATCTTAGGTGTCTTTTTGTGTTGAAAATTTATCAATTCCAGACTTTTCATATAAAACAGGAAGAGATATGACTGAAAAATGGTCCAGTGCATAGGAATGTCATGCAGAATGTTCTCATGACCCTAGGAGTATTCACATCTACTACTTTATAAATATTTCAGTCTTCAGGTTTTAGCATATCTTTGTAGTTAAAGTCATTCTGAGTTTAATTGGCATCATTATTATTAATTGGACTAGCTAGTAAGTGAATGTGAAAATTATGCTAGAGCGTATTTAATGTAAAATGTACTTTTGAAATAGATACCTGAACTCTTTCCTTGACTTCTGTAACTTTTGGATAAAATTGTTTTTATTCGTTTCTGAGAATATGTGTAAGTAGAGCTCAGAATTAGGATTTGGATGGAAATGGAATGGAAAAAACAATAGCAATGACTGTATATTGATTTTATCCTTTTCCTTTCTTCTTTCTCTATAAAACGTACAATCCTCTAATACAATATCTTTTTATACAGTAGTTCTGTTTGTTTTGATGTTATGAGTCTTGCATGATTATATTCTACATCTGAAGTTTTATAAAGGTACATCAAATGCCACTTATGTTACTCAAACTGATCAGTGACTTCTGTAGCTATAGTTCTAGCAATACTTATGGAAATGCAAAACAATTTGTAATTTTCTACTTATTATTCAAAAAGAGGAAAGGAAGCATACTCCAGTATGATCAGAAGCAAATAAATTGAAGATTAATACCACCTACAAGCCTAAAAATGACACATATATGAATATATTATCCATATTCATGCAACATCAACATGAAAAATTGTTGCTGTGGCAGCAGATACGTAGCGAAAAAGCCATGAAGAACAGATCATAAGATGAGCCACGTGTTTCAAAGGTATTGAGTCAGGCTAAAGAAAAAAATACACTCTAACCATCTGAGTTCTTAGTCTCTTTTCTTTTCTTTTCTTTCTCATTCATTCTTCTTTTTTTTTTTTTTAATATGGTAGTGAGAATTTTGGGGGTTACGTTTTGAGTCATGAACTCTCTCCATAAATGAACTGCCTGTACATGTAAACAGTAGTTATTGTACTAATACAACACATGAAAAAGACTTCAAAGATTAACAAGCTTGCAGTTAGTCTTTTTACTTCCGCTTCATAATAGCATTGAAAACAACTTCTGTTCTCTTAAATGGTGGAAATGTTGTAAGTCACAGGAGAGTGGCTCTCAGCAGTGGCAATGGGGAATACAACTACAGTTGTGTATTTTTTCAAGTACTACTGTGCATCATATCAGACACATCCACTTTCATGTTGTTGCCTGGCTGTCTGCCATCCACTGCTACACCTTCCATAGTAACACAAATCCAACTTTGTAAGCACCTATAATAGTTGTCTTAATCTTCCTCAGTCTGGCAGACTGAAGCCAAGAGGAGAAATAAATAACCAACCATGCAAATAATGCTTTAGAGAATGTCCAAATGTGACATGTCATCTAACTCTGTAACAAGTGAGCCCAGTTACTGCATCCATGGTTCTTTTAAGGAGGGGAAGGACTTCAGTGCTGAACTCATAGCTGGGCTCACATCTGAATAAAAATATCTTTTTTATATTTTCCATTTATACGGCACAACATAGTGCAATTAACATATAAATGTATTGACTATATTAACTTGGTGGTACTTACTTGAAATCACTGCATATAGTGCAACTACAAACATCTAGAGTTAAAAAAAAATCAACTTTCAAATTGAAACATCTTTTAAAATTACATTCTTACATGTATAGGGACACATGTCTAAATGGAAGGATAAGTATTTACTCAGTGAAATTTACATGACTGAGCTTTTTTTTTAAAAAGAACATCCAAAGCAACACATTAAAATAACAGTAACTGCATGTACAATAAAAGTTGTGAAAGAAAAAAGGTGAAGTGGGAATGTATTGTTTAGTTTACCACCATGGTAAGAACCCACAATGTTTTTAGTTTCAGAAGGTAGGATAAATGTATGTGCAATGAAGGATGAAGGCTATAACACTGTTGAAATACTGAAAAAAAAAAAAATTACCCTGAGTAAAATTGAGTCAGACACAAAGGTGATCATTATAACCTCAATAATTGTCAGCAGTCCTCACCTGTGGATGCTACAGTCATGGGAGGGCTATGCATAATTTATACATATGTTACCACATTGAGCTAACAGTCAAACAAAAAAATCACTACTTAATGATCTGTAAACACAGAAAAGAAGCAAAAATAGAGTTACAAATATCAGAAACAATAAGAATACCTCCTCATTCTCCTCCTTCTCCACTTCTTCCTTTTTCTTCTTTTCTTCATATTAGTAATTAATTAGTAATTAATTAATTTAGTAATTTAGAAATAATATTATCAAGTAAAATTAGTCCTAGTGTAATTGTGTTTATTTAAAATTGATTCTCTAAAAGAAAGTACTTGTTATCTATCTACTAAAAATTACAGACAGACGTATGTTTCTTGGAAATTGCTGAATTATTATAGGTAGATGTGCAAATATTCATTTGTGAAGTAAAGTGAAGGCCAAATTAAATCATATCAAAATAAATCAAATCAAATCAAATCAAGTGAGCATCTAGATGTTACTTGGATTAGCATATCTCCATAGAGATGCACACAGTGGACAATGCCTCACCTGCAGAAATTTCCCATTAATCTTAGAAACCCTCTAAGTTCTTCAGAACAGATTCTGGGGGTTATTGAAACTTACAGCCTGAACATGAGTCAAGAGCTGGTATGAAGAAGGCAAAGATTCTATTGTAATAAACAGGGTTTTAATCTACAAGCCACATAAAGTAAACTTTCCAATGTATTCAATGTTCAGATATTTCATTGTCCTATCATGGGGCACTGGAACTGAAGAAAATGTACATAAAACTATTAAGAGAGTCCAGAGAAGAAAGATGAGATAAGTTATGAAGGAAGATGAAAGAACGGGAATTATTTAGCTTAAAGAAGAAAAGGATAAGGAGGGATAAGATGAGGCACATCCCTAACTTTTAGAAGCTGAAAGAGGTCAATGGATTACTCCTCTTCAGAAAAGGTCTAACTCTAGGTCATCACTTTCTCCCAATGCCTTACAACAGAACATATTACGAAGATTCAAATGATTGTCAAGGATAGGTGGATGTTAGCTTCTCAAAAAAAGTTTCTTCACTGTTTTCTCACTTGCTTTCTCTCATCAGATGAACAAACAGTTCAATCAAATTCAGCATATGAACATACCAATAGGTGGTACTTCTTGGGCTGAAAAACAGAAAATGGATGTAAATAATATGCAATTTTAAGTGTCTGAAAACAATGTACTGATTATTAAATATTTCAGTAGTGAATTTATTCCTAGTTTAGGTCCTTTCCAGAAAAGGAGGTAAGCAGTAGAATAGTGTCTCTAATTGAAAAAGCATATATGTTCCCTCCTTTCTGACTAGGTCTTATGCCAAACTGAAATCAGCTGAATTCTCACTTTAGTCCCATTATTTGTGATGTATGCATTAATTAGCTCTGCTCAAGATCCTAGTAAGGGAGAGTTGTTAAAAAGTCAATTCATTCTCCTTGATTTTGTCCTGGGCCTCTCTGCTGATCTTGCAAGAAAGAGTTTTCAAATACAGATAATTTTAATGAACACTTCTGTTTAATCAGATCTGGTCTGAATCTACCTGCTCAGTTGCCATAGTTACCACAGTGTAATTAGACACTAGGAACTTTAGTTGTCCCTTCTATAAGCTTAAAAGGACCTGATTTGGTAACCTAGATGAAAGAGACTCATTACTCAAAGACTGTGTTTGCCCTCCCATCAGGTTCTGAGCAGAATATTTACAATATGACAAATATTTCAATTATACTGTATGTGGCGCTTTCTGCTATTTATGCATGCTCTTTTTTATATTGAAAGCAAAGAAGCTAGTACAGTCCATTTAACAGAGTCTGTTGATGTTTCATCGGCTATTGATGAGATTTATACATAATAGTGGCAAAACATTTTGATGTCATTGAGTGTGAACCATTTACAGACAAGCCTAAATGTGAACAAAATATAGATGACAGGATACAAGAAGACATATTGCTCTGTGAGTGCTCACCAATAATTATACATGAAAGTGCACCGTTGATAACGGCTTACGCAAAACGGCATAGTCGCTCATGAACTGAGCAAGTATATATGCTGACATTAGTAAAACTGCTGCACTGCTTTGCTTCTCTCCATACAGATCATTCCAAAAGCATTCTTCTCATCATTTTTTTTCTTGTAGAATAGCATCTCATTACCCATATACATTGTATTGATTAGCAAGTGCAGCTGTTTTCTGTGTGCTTCACATTTAACCTCCAAGGAGGCTACTGTTTTAATAGAATTCACTTTGAGAGGAAAATATTCATTTTTCAAGCAAGACAATACTGTTAAAGAAGCAGCATCTCTTCATTAAAAACCTTAAATCAGAAGAATGACTATGTGAAGTCGATCCTTTCTTGTGATGCTGGAAACAGCCCCAAGTGATCTTTCTCTTTTTTAATAGCAGTGCTTATTTATCCCACTGAGACAGATAAATGAACTCTACCCAGCTACTGAAGACTTTGAGAATTTTAGTCAAGACCCCCAAAACAGAGGTCCTCTTTGTTCTGTGTATGTATAAAAGGCCTGATCAAAAGCACAGGGAACCAGTGGGAGCCTTTCCTACTGATATCTATATATCCCATGGCACTTGTCTTAAAAGATGGGGTTTATTGTCATCTCTTCAGTCAGTTTTCTTCTCTGTAGATCACTGTGCGGTGTGCTGCATAGCTGATACTTGTCTTGTGGTTTCTGGCAAAAAGTTTTCCAAACTGGTTAAGGACATTTTTGCTACAGTTGACATAGCACATATTCCTGTTTACATAGTATGTTACATGGATTTTTAGACTTCTCTTATAACCTTCAACCTCCATTTGTTTTGGATCACAGCTTCATCCATCCTTGGCATTATACTCTCCTTCAAGAAGACTAAATTTCAATGTTCTGAAATTTTGGCATTAATTTTGATATGCCAAGGAAATTGAAAAATGGGGGAGCAGTGAGTGAGTGGAAGCAGACCAATATTTTTACCTTGGCATACGACACGCTGGAATAGTCCAAAAAGTTTTGATGTACACAGTGCTTGAAGGATATTTAAAAAAAAAAAAAAAAAAAAGCGGGGAAAGGGGTGCAAAAGCTTCTCAAACAAAAAATGGAGGCATATCTTATGGCTGTGACTTAAAGAATCAATCTGCTTATTTTTACCAAGAAGTAGATTGCAAAGTGACTTAATTACAGTGTATAACTCGAGTCATATGAGTGACTGCCTAGTAAACAGCTATTAAACCTTGCAGAGAAATGCAAAACAAGAACCAGTTACTGGAAACTGAAACCAGAGAAATTAAAAACATATTAGGCAGAACTGTATTTTTTAAAAAAAGGGAGAATGACTAACCACTGGAGCAAGCTACTAAGCGAGGTCTCAGCTTCTTCTTCTCTTGCTAAGTTCCTGATTAAATCTGGTTGCCTTCCTATTAGATACAGTTTATTCAAAAAGTGATGATTTAGTTAAACTTTTGTCATTGAGTTCAAAGCAGACATAATGGGATAAAATGTAATGTAGTGAGACAGATTTAATGGTGTTTTCTGTCTTTAAAGTCTATTAAACTGTGAATAACTAGAGCTACTTTGGAATGCATGGCATAATTATTATAAATACTACTGTACACTATATTTTAACCATCCTGTAAATTTCATTAGATATTCCTATTCATTTTTCAGTGAGGGATGTCAGACAGCTTCCAAGTCAATATGCTATTGAAAAGAAAAAGATTATTTTCAGTTGTAAATATCGCCACTAAGTTGAAGAAAAGCATCCTCTGATGGGCTACTTCAAAGCTGTATGTTTGGAGATTTTGATGATAAGAAAAACTTGTTTATCTAAACAAGATATTAAGGACACATAATATATACTGAGAATGACCAGTGGTATAGTTTTCTTGCCCAGAAATGCCAGACATCTGAATAATCAATCAGTATGCTTTGGCCCAGCATGTAAAGCTCTAGAATGACCTACTGGTAGGTACTTGCATCACAGCCAGCAATCTGTCAACAAGTTACCAGGGTGGCTTTGTGTAATCATTCATAACACTGTGTGCTTAATTTCAGCCTATTTCTTTACTGTTGTTTTTTTTCTTATCTTACCCTCCAATAAGAGAGAGCTGAAGAGCTTTAAAGCTAAATCCTAGAAATATAAAAATAAAATGTTGCAGGAAATAAACCCACAACAGTTATTATTTTAATTATTGTTTTGTATCAGCTTAGTCTTCCTTTCTAAGTTTGATAGCTTCTAAGAACAAAACTTAAACGTCCATTAAAGAACTCTGTCACTGTCATCCTCTACTGTACGAGGTGCAGAGCTACTACAGCTGCTCTTTTTCCCATGTAACACACAGCAAACATATTTACATCTTATAGTCCTTTATTCATTTGAAAAGAGTGTGACCATTTCAACCCAACTGTTCACTATCATTTTCTCTGTACTGGTGTGGGGCATAGCAGTGTAAAACTGGACATTAAAGTATAATCATCAACATCTGCCGCTGTCAGTGAATTATTGGATCTAGTTAATTACCTGGCATCAATATATTTGAAGTAAATTGATTGGTTCTATCCTATCAAATGTGTATGGAGTCATTACCACACAAAGACAGGTTCTCAGGCTTTGCACATGTCAGACGGGATGGAGAGCTTAGTTTTCCATGTGTGTATATAGCAGGGGGATTTTCATCCATTATGAAATCTGCTGTGTATTTGAATATGTGCCATCATGACTGCCTATGTCTAAACTACCACACTGAAATATTCCTCTCAGAGCATTTTAAATGAAACATTATTCTTTCAGTTTTATAGTATTAGCTAGTTGTTTTTACATTGATGATATAATGCACTACATCAGCATATCTCTGCAGCATCCTCCATATAATCTAGTACGTTTTTTATGTAATGTATATGAAATGGGATTATATTTTATTTCTGCTCTCTGTGTGTTATGCTATTTAAGTCTGGCTATACTCTTCTTCAATGGCCTCTGTAAAGGAACTTAATGTCTTCTACCTTGACCTGTATTGTGGAAATTCTTTTATGCTGCAGGAATGTAATTCTTTCAAAGTGACTATCCAGTAATTTGTGACTGGATACCACCATGCACTTTTCTAAAAGACTTACAGGGCTGAGAGAAATTTATTATATGATTATGGGGAAATGTAACAGTTAGGCTGACTACTCCTGAAAGTGAGTGCTCTTGCCTTTCAACTAAGGAAAAAGCTTTGCAAGTTCAAACCTGCGACAAGACTGTACACCTCACATTCACTCCTGTCTGAACCATGAACCAGAGAGCTTCCCTTTCAGTAGCTTTTTTTCACTTGATTTCTTTTAGGTCTTTGAATGGCACCTAGGAGATGGAAAGTATCTGCTCTTGAGTTGGGACTGGTATATTTTCTCTAAGATACTATAATGCAGGAAAGTGAAACAGCTGACGCGATAAGTCTTTTCCATCTTTAGCTACTGTGATCATTCTGAGATACAATAATGACGATTTCAGCTGTAGCTTTCAATTTTCTCAGCTCTGTAGAAATGTTAAAATGTTCAGAAATGTATTTCACTTTAGATGAAAAGTACATAATTTGGGTGTTGTACTCATCCAGGAAGTGATGGTCTCATAGAGAAACGAGGGAACTAGCTATCAGATTTGGGCCCCAGGGCATGCCTTGGCTCATAAGAGAAGATAGGGAAGCCAGGAATAGGTCCCTGATTGCTGGGGGCCACCTCTGGTCTGATTGCCACAAATGGTCTAGCTACCCAGCAGAGTAGACTGCAAGACTACATGATATCACAGCCTGCTGAATAAAGTCTGCTAAAAAGCAGGGCATATATGTTCACTTGGTGGGACAGCTGCACTAATGCTTATTATATCATTGCTTTTAGGAAGCTAGCTCAGGAGTCTCTACATAGTTCTACACTCTACTACATACACATATCCTGAGAGCAGTAAGGTATATATAATGATATAGATACATAGCTTTAGGTTTATGTATTTGAAACATGACCTAAATTGCAATATGCTTTGGGGGATGTTTTGTTTGAATATCATTCCACTGATAGATGTCCATTAATCAAAACCAACTGTTTTCCAAATAAGGATTATTTTCAGTGTATTTCCAGCAAAAACACATTTTACTGTCCATTTCAACTTCCCATTTTGATCATAGAATCATAGAATCATTGAGGTTGGAAAAGACCTCTAAGATCATCGAGTCCAACCATCGACCCAACACCACCGTGTCCACTAAACCATGTCCCTAAGCGCCTCATCTACGCGTCTTTTAAATACCTCCAGGGATGGGGACTCCACCACTTCCCTGGGCAGCCTGTTCCAATGTTTCACCACTCTTTCAGGAAAGAAATTTTTCCTTACATCCAATCTAAACCTCCCCTGCCGCAACTTGAGGCCATTTCCTCTCGTCCTATCGCTTGTTACTTCGGAGAAGAGACCAACACCCACCTCGCTACAACCTCCTTTCAGGTAGTTGTAGAGCGCGATGAGGTCTCCCCTCAGCCTCCTTTTCTCCAGGCTAAACAACCCCAATTCCCTCAGCCGCTCCTCATAACACTTGTGCTCCAGACCCCTCACCAGCCTCGTTGCCCTTCTCTGGACATGCTCCAGCACCTCAACGTCCTTCTTGTAGTGAGGGGCCCAAAACTGAACACAGTATTCGAGGTGCGGCCTCACCAGGACCGAGTACAGGGGCACGATCACTTCCCTACTCCTGCTGGCCACACTATTTCTGATACAGGCCAGGATGCCATTGGCCTTCTTGGCCACCTGGGCACACTGCCGGCTCATGTTCAGCTGGCTGTCGACCAACAGCCCCAGGTCCTTTTCCGACAGGTAGCTTTCCAGCCACTCTTCCCCAAGCCTGTAGCGCTGCATGGGGTTGTTGTGGCCGAAGTGCAGGACCCGGCACTTGGCCTTGTTGAATCTCATACAATTGGTCTGGGCCCATTGATCCAGCCTGTCCAGGTCCCTCTGCAGAGCCTTCCTACCCTCGAGCAGATCAACACTCCCGCCCAACTTGGTGTCGTCTGCAAACTTACTGAGGGTGCACTCGATCCCCTCATCCAGATCATCGATAAAGATATTGAACAAGACCGGCCCCAAAACTGAGCCCTGGGGAACACCGCTCGTGACCGGCTGCTAACTGGATGTAACTCCATTCACCACAACTCTCTGGGCCCGGCCGTCCAGCCAGTTTTTCACCCAGCGCAGAGTCCACCTGTCTAAGCCATGAGCCGCCAGCTTCTCTAGGAGAATGCTGTGGGAGACGGTGTCAAAGGCCTTGCTGAAGTCCAGGTAGACCACATCCACAGCCTTTCCCTCCTCCACTAGGCGGGTCACCTGGTCATAGAAGGAGATCAGGTTGGTCAAGCAGGACCTGCCTCTCATGAATCCGTGCTGGCTAGGCCTGATCCCCTGGTTGTCCCACTCATGCCTTGTGAGCGCCCTCAAGATGAACCGCTCCATAATCTTCCCCGGCACCGAGGTCAGGCTGACAGGCCTGTAGTTCCCCGGATCCTCCTTCTGGCCCTTCTTGTAGATGGACGTCACATTGGCAAGCCTCCAGTCGCCCGGGACCTCCCCCGTTAACCAGGACTGCTGATAAATGATGGAGAGTGGCTTGGCGAGCACCTCCGCCAGCTCCCTCAGCACTCTCGGGTGGATCCCATCCGGCCCCATAGACTTGTGAGCGATATCTTGATATCTCTGAAAGGAAAAATTCCATTAGCTAACTTGTCCAAGCTCACATAGAAAATCAATGAAAATGTTTGAAAACTGATTTATCTGTTCTGTAGATGCAAGATGGCATATTTACTTTTTCATTCTTTCTTCCAACTGAAATAATCTTTCTAGTAGCTGTTGTGTTAAAAGTTGAAATCACTGACCATATTGGTGAAAATTTTACAATTTGATGTTGCTGGGCCCATGTTTTCACCCAAATGTATTTCACCCGAATATGTACATAAATATGATTAGCTTTACTTTATCTGATTAAAAATATACATCTTCTAGCTTTGTACTTCCATATGTGAAAATAATCTTCAGGAGTGTTTGGCATATAAATATGTCCTGGTTTCAGCAGGGATAGAGTTAATGTCCTTTCTAGTAGCTGGTACAGTGTTTTGGATTTAGGATGAGAACAATGTTGATAACACACCGATGTTTTAGTTGTTGCTAGGTAATGCTTACACTAGCCAAGGACTTTTCAGCTTCCCATGCTCTACTGACTGTGAAGGCTGGAGGTGCACAAGAAGCTGGGAGGGGGCACAGCCAAACTGGCCAAAGGGACATTCCATACCATGTGACGTCATGCGCAGTACATAAACTGGGGAAAACTGGCCGGGGGGGGGCCGCTGCTCGGGGACTGTCTGGGCATCGGTCGGTGGGTGGTGAGCAATTGTACTGTGCATCACTTGCTTTGTGTATTATTATTATTATCATCATATTATTATTATCATTTTATTTCAATTATTAAACTGTTTTTATCTCAACCCACGAGTTTTTCTCACTTGTGCTCTTCCAATTCTCTCCCCCATCCCACCGGGTTGGGGGGGATGAGCGAGCAGCTGCGTGGTGCTTAATTGCCGACTGAGATTAAACCACGACAGTCCTTTTTGGCACCCAACGTGGGGCTCGAAGGGTTTGAGATAATAACAGATTAACTGGAGTGTATTAAGGAACTTATATCTGTTAATAGTTGTGGGTCACAATGTTGGTTTCTCTGTTCTCAATATTGATTTGTATAATCTGCATCGTGCTCTTTCTCCTGCTGTACATGTTAAAGATTGGTGTTGGTTTTTGCAGTTTGCTGTGGTCTGCAGCGAACAGTGATGTCTCGCTTGTGAGGTTTGTTTTTAGAACATTGACTTCGACATTAGTGTGGTATGTAAATTTTGCAATGAAGCCGTTACTGTACCACGGAGACCATTTCGTGGAGACAACTAGCAATTGCAGTTACTTTTCTGAGAGTGTTTTTACGGAGGAAATACAGAATGGCAGTGTCACTACCTTCTTCTATGATGTTTCCTCCTTCATTACAGTAACTTTTCAGTATTTTGAACAGCCTTGGGTAGTTAAGATACTTCTATTAATACTTCTGGGGAATATTGTTTTGGTTTTGTCTAAAGTTGGTAAGCAATTTAGGAATATCATCCAGAGATCTGCCCCAAGGCTGAATAATTATGAGTGGCAGGGTGTGTGGGACAAGATGGGCAAGTACCTAGGCCAATGGGCACCCCCAGTGTTTTGGAACTTCACCCCTGAGCAAGTGCAGAATCCTGAAAAGTTAGTAGAATATTTGGAAAAGTATGCTGTCACCCTGGCAACTCCAGAGAGGCCTGGCCCATGCCTACCGAGCCCTGTTCAACACCATTCAGTACCCTCAAAGGGAAGAGAAGGTCTCTGGCTCTGACAGTAAAACGACATGCACTGCGGCCACTCAGACCCGGGCAACGTGCCCTGCGGCCACTCCGACCCCAGTGACGCGCCATGCAGCCACTCAGACTCTGGTGACATGCACTGCGGCCACTCAGACCCCAGCGACACGCCCTGTGGTTGAACCAAAGAACCAGCCTGTGCCGGTATCAGTCGCCCCTGTACACAAGAAGAAATCTTGGAAGCGGAAGTCGGCTCATTTAGTAAGGGAGGAAGAAGCTTCTTCTAAAAGGGGGCTGGAGGAAGAAGTGTACGAGACAGATGACCCTAGACAAGGGCCATCACGAGAACGGGAGGAGGAGAGCCGGCCACTGATCGGGGAGGAAGAAGAGGAAGAACTCATAAATGAGGCAGTGACCACCCGATCTCTATCCCTGAGTGAGCTGCGAGATATACAAAAAGATTTCAGCCGTCGTCCAGGTGAGCATATTGTCACCTGGCTGCTCCGATGCTGGGATAATGGGGCCAGTAGCCTGGAATTAGAGGGTAGGGAAGCCAAGCAGCTGGGATCCCTTTCTAGGGAAGGGGGCATTGACAAAGCGATTGGAAAAGGGGCACGAGTCCTCAGCCTTCGGAGGTGACTCTTGTCAAGCGTGAAGGAAAGGTATCCCTTTAAGGAAGATGTCATATGTCGCCCAAGCAAGTGGGCCACCATGGAGAAGGGTATCCAGTTTCTGAGAGAATTAGCTGTGCTGGAGGTGATTTATGATGACCTGAACAATGAACAACTATCCAAAGATCCAGACGAAGTCAAGTGCACACGACCCATGTGGCGGAAGTTTATAAGGAGCTCACCATCGTCATACGCCAATTCATTGGCAGTGATGACCTGGAAAGATGGAGAGGAACAAACAGTGGATGAATTGGCTAGTCAACTCCGGCAATACGAGGAAAGTCTTTCTTCCTCCCTCGTCTCGGCTGTGGAGAAACTGTCCAAAAACCTGTCCCGGGAGATCCAGCAACTCAGAGAGGATAGGTCCTACTCCTCACCTGTACGGACCAGTATCTCGGCTATTAGAAGTAAGCGCTCTTTTGCTCAAGAGAGAGAATATAAAGGGTATATAAACCACAGGGCACCCTGTGGTTTTATCTGCGTGAGCACGGAGAGGACATGAGGAAGTGGGATGGGAAACCTACTGCAGCCCTAGGGGCACGGGTACGTGAATTGCAAGGGAAAACAATCACAGAAAGAGGTTCTTCCAGGAAAATTGCTGTTCCAGTTTCCAGCGGGCAGCTCCCCAGAGAGAGTAGAAGGGCTGATCTTACTCTTGATCTTAATGAAGAAACTTCTGACTCGTACGTACAAGAAATGAGAAATGAGTACTGTGATGAGGATTAGAGGGGCCCTGCCTCCAGCCAGGGGGAGGAAAGGGACAACCGAGTTTACTGGACTGTGTGGATCCGGTGGCCTGGCACATCAGACCCACAGAAGTATAAGGCTCTAGTAGACACCGGTGCACAGTGTACCCTAATGCCATCAAGCTATAAAGGGGCAGAACCCATCTGTATTTCTGGGGTGACGGGGGGATCCCAACAGTTAACTGTATTGGAAGCCGAAGTGAGTCTAACTGGGAATGGGTGGCAGAAGCACCCCATTGTGACTGGCCCAGATGCTCTGTGCATCCTTGGCATAGATTACCTCAGGAGAGGGTACTTCAAGGACGCAAAAGGGTACCGGTGGGCTTTTGGTGTAGCTGCCTTGGAGATGGAGGAAATTAAACAGCTGTCCACCTTGCCTGGTCTCTCGGAGGACCCCTCTGTTGTGGGGTTGCTGAAGGTCGAAGACCAACAAGTGCCAATCGCTACCACCACGGTGCACCGGCGGCAATATCGCACCAACCGAGACTCCTTGATTCCCATTCATGAGCTGATTCGTCGACTGGAGAGCCAGGGAGTGATCAGCAAGACTCACTCACCCTTTAACAGTCCCATATGGCCAGTGCGGAAGTCTAATGGAGAGTGGAGACTAACAGTAGACTATCGTGGCCTAAATGAAGTCACGCCACCGCTGAGTGCTGTTGTGCCAGACATGCTAGAACTTCAATACGAATTGGAATCAAAGGCAGCCAAGTGGTATGCCACAGCTGATATTGCTAATGCGTTTTTCTCAATCCCTTTGGCAGCGGAGTGCAGGCCGCAGTTTGCTTTCACTTGGAGGGGCGTCCAGTACACCTGGAACCGACTGGCCCAGGGGTGGAAACACAGCCCTACCATTTGCCATGGACTGATCCAGACTGCACTGGAACAGGGTGCAGCTCCGGAACACCTGTAATACATTGATGACATCATCATGTGGGGCAACACAGCAGGAGAATTTTTTGAGAAAGGGAAGGAAATAGTCCAAATCCTTCTGAAAGCTGGTTTTGCCATAAAACAAAGTAAGGTCAAGGGACCTGCACAGAAGATCCAGTTTTTAGGAATAAAATGGCAAGATGGATGTCATCAGATTCCAATGGATGTGATCAACAAAATAACAGCTATGTCCCCACCAATTAGCAAAAAGGAAACACAAGCTTTCTTAGGCGTTGTGGGGTTTTGGAGAATGCACATTCCAAATTACAGCCTGATTGTAAACCCTCTCTATCAAGGGACCCAAAAGAAGAATGATTTCAAATGGGGCCCTGAGCAACGACAAGCCTTTGAACAAATTAAAGAGGAGATAGTTCATGCAGTAGCCCTGGGGCCAGTCCGGGCAGGGCAAGATGTAAAAAATGTGCTCTACACCACAACTGGGGAGAATGGCCCTACCTGGAGCCTCTGGCAGAAAGCACCAGGGGAGACTCGAGGTCGACCCCTAGGGTTTTGGAGTCGGGGATACAGAGGATCCGAGGCCCGCTATACTCCAACTGAGAAAAGAGATATTGGCAGCATATGAAGGTGTTCGACCTGCTTCAGAAGTGATCGGCACTGAAGCACAGCTCCTCCTGGCACCCCGACTGCCGGTGCTAGGCTGGATGTTCAGAGGGAGGGTCCCCTGTACACATCATGCAACTGATGCTACGTGGAGTAAGTGGGTCACACTAATCACACAACGGGCTCAAATAGGAAACCCCAGTCGCCCAGGAATCCTGGAAGTGATCATGGATTGGCCAGAGGGCAAAGATTTTGGAATATTGCCAGAGGAGGAGGTAACGCGTGCTGAAGAGGCCCCAATGTATAATGAACTACCAGAAAATGAGAAGCAATATGCCCTGTTCACTGATGGGTCCTGTCGTCTTGTGGGAAAGCATCGGAGGTGGAAAGCTGCTGTGTGGAGTCCTATAGGACAAGTTGCAGAAACTGCTGAAGGAGAAGGTGAATCGAGTCAGTTTGCAGAGGTGAAAGCCATCCAGGTGGCTTTAGATATTGCTGAATGAGAAAAGTGGCCAGTACTTTACCTCTATACTGACTCATGGATGGTGGCAAATGCCCTGTGGGGGTGGTTACAGCAATGGAAGCAGAGCAACTGGCAGCGCAGAGGCAAACCCATCTGGGCTGCCACATTGTGGCAAGATATTGCTGCCCGGGTGGAGAACCTGGTTGTAAAAGTCCGTCACGTAGATGCTCACATACCCAAGAGTCAGGCCACTGAAGAACATCAAAACAACCAGCAGGTGCATCAGGCTGCTAAGATTGAAGTGGCTCAGGTGGATCTGGACTGGCAACATAAGGGTGAATTATTTATAGCTTGGTGGGCCCATGACACCTCAGGTCACCACGGAAGAGATGCAACATACAGATGGGCTCGTGATCAAGGGGTGGACTTGACCATGGACACTATTGCACAGGTCATCCATGAATGCGAAACATGAGCTGCAATCAAGCAAGCCAAGCGGTTAAAGCCTCTTTGGTATGGAGGACAATGGCTGAAACATAAATATGGGGAGGCCTGGCAGATTGATTATATCACACTCCCACAAACCCGCCAAGGCAAGCGCCACGTGCTTACAATGGTGGAAGCAACCACCGGATGGCTGGAAACATATCCCGTGCCTCATGCCACTGCCCGGAACACTCTCCTGGGCCTTGAAAAACAAGTCCTATGGCGACATGGCACCCCAGAAAGAATTGAGTCAGGCAACAGGACTCATTTCCGAAACAACCTCATAGACACCTGGGCCAAAGGGCACGGCATTGAGTGGGTGTATCACATCCCCTACCATGCACCAGCCTCTGGGAAAATTGAACGATACAATGGACTGTTAAAGACTACACTGAGAGCAATGGTTGGCGGGACGTTCAAACATTGGGATACACATTTAGCAAAGGCCACCTGGTTAGTCAACACTCGGGGATCTGCCAATCGAGCAGGCCCTGCCCAGTCAGAACTTTTACGTACTGTAGATGGGAATAAAATCCCTGTAGTGCACATAAAAAATATGCTGGGGAACGCAGTCTGGGTTATTCCTGCCTCGGGCAAAGGCAGACCCATCCGTGGGATTGCTTTTGCTCAAGGACCTGGGTGCACTTGGTGGGTGATGCGGAAGGATGGGGAAGTCCGATGTGTACCTCAAGGGGATTTGATTTTGGGTGAGAATAGCCAATGATCTGAATTATGTGATGTTAAGTACTAATTATAGTTATGATAGTTATACTAATAATACACAGATATACTAATAATACTAATAATATTATATGCCATACTAATGTTATTACAATAAGAATCACCCAGACTAATGAAGAATAACTTCAGTGAAACCAAGCAAAGCACAGTGATGATGGTACCAGAACTGACTTCAACATGGAACAATCCAACACCACATACCATCTCCATTTTTCCTGCCCTGGAAGATTATTATGACAGATGGAGCCTGAAGTCATGGACTAAATGAACTCACCGAACATTTTAGAGGGATGGCCCACAGACGAAGGGAATGATATGTGTGTGTGTGTGTGTATATATATATTAAAAAAAAAAGGGGGTGGTGATTAATGAAAATGTACTGGAAAATATGAGACTTGAGCATGACGCAGATGGTATAGAATAAGGGGTGGATATTGTCCTGGTTTCGGCAGGTATAGAGTTAATTTCCTTCCTAGTAGCTGGTACAGTGCTGTGTTTTGGATTTAGGATGAGAACAAAGTTGATAATGCACCGATGTTTTAGTTGTTGCTAGGTAATGCTTACACTAGCCAAGGACTTTTCAGCTTCCCATGCTCTACTGACTGAGAAGGCTGGAGGTGCACAAGAAGCTGGGAGGGGGCACAGCCAAACTGGCCAAAGGGACATTCCACACCACGTGACGTCATGCTCAGTACATAAACTGGGGAAAGCTGGCCGGGGGGGGCCGCTGCTCGGGGACTGTCTGGGCATCGGTCGGTGGGTGGTGAGCAATTGTACTGTGCATCACTTGCTTTGTGTATTATTATTATTATCATCATATTATTATTATTATCATTTTATTTCAATTATTAAACTGTTTTTATCTCAACCCACGAGTTTTTCTCACTTGTGCTCTTCCAATTCTCTCCCCCATCCCACCGGGTTGGGGGGGATGAGCGAGCAGCTGCGTGGTGCTTAATTGCCGACTGAGATTAAACCACGACAGAAGTTATTATCACAAGAATCTCTAATGTGAATAGGAAATACAGCACATGCTCAAAGTAAAGTACAAATTCATATGTTGAAGTAAATATGTTAAATTCTCAATTTTTTCAGCATGTAGATCAATATAATAAAAAGATATTTCTTCCCAAGTGATATAGTCTAACATTTTGAGAAGCAGAGAAGAAAGGAAGAAAAATGCATTTCATCACAATATTGCATTTGAGTCCTGACCCTTATTCTCCTCATTCCTCATCTCCACTAATTCTTTCAAATTCACAATTCTAGTAAGGACTCAAGGAGATACTTACTTTTTTTTCTCAGAAGAAAAAATATTCACTATAGATTAAAGCTTTCTAAACTGAGATAATCAAAATCCCTGGATGCAACAGCTGAGTAACTGAAAAATCAATTTGGAGTTACAGTATTGTTTAGTGTTTGTTAGAATGTTTGTTTACTCTTCACTAGTGACTGTTATCTAAATAAGAAGCTGTCATGAAGAAGTTTGTTCAAAACAGTTATTGGCACAGGTATAATTGAGGATATATGAATTTAAGTTTATTCATTTGCCTGTAAAATGTTTGTTTGACTAAAATATATATTTAATATACTTTATAAACCACATACAGATATGAATGTTGGTTTTGAAAAGAAAGTTCATAAGTCAAAGCAGGATCAATAAGAGACTTCAGGCATTCATTCTATTGAAACATCACATATTGCTTTGAAATTTTATCATGCACCACTTTAAAGTGGATTGAGCCAGATCCTCAATCTACATAAACTGGGGACAACATTTACATTCCTCTTTTGCAACTTTTGGAAACTTATTTTGTAAGAACTAGGATGTATTAGGGACAATTCCTATTGAAGCTCTTTAAATGTTCTTAAAAATTTACATTGGAATTTACATTTGCAAGTTAAACTTACAGTGTGGTTATCCTCCCTATTATGCTGTTGGTTGAATAGACAGTGACATTTTTGGCTGAACATTGAACATAACTTTTAAATTTCAGCTAAAACAGATCAACTGTTCTTTGGAAATGGAAAAAAAATAAATTTGTTCATCTTTATGAAACAAATCATGTCATTTGGATGAAGAAACCTAGTATTTTCATACTTTAAGCAAAGCCTTGAAATTGGGGAGCTGGAGAAATAGAAGAGAGGATCAACATGAGGTCAGAGAGCTGTTTTGTTATCTGTGTGAAAGACATCTGCCTTTGGCTGACTTACAAACTCTTGAAAAAATGTTGTTTGCGCATGCTAAATATAGGCTTGTGTGTGTCTGCCAATGTATTCTCTGAAGATGCCATCTGCATTGAGCATGTGGCAGCACAAGGAGACTCTTTGTGGATTCCAGGGTCCACTGAGGTTATGGGCACACAAACCACAAACAAGAAGGCTCCCTCCTGAGCATGTAACAATGTGCTTGCTGTTTCCCAGTGACAGTGGTAGAAGAAGAAGATGTAACATATGCAAAAATAAAAATGTATGTACCTCTGGGTACAAAGCTTTAAGAGGTAAATGTTTTTCTAACTCAAACAACTTCTACTCATGTAGGAAAACATATTTATGACATTGACTACAGCTACCTTATCTATTCAGTACATTATAAGGACATTTCTCTTTTCGCTATTGTGCCGTACAGTCCCGATCAAGAAGACACTAAGGTCTAGTGGAGTATTTTGATTGATGTCTCACAGATTTTACATCAAATTATAAACTAGAAGAAAATAAATGAATCTAGTAATTTTCATGTTACTTTTTCTTTGATTAATAAGAACAACAGGTTGCTAAGTTAATGAGATAATTGTATGTATCTTTTACAGAAGCAACATTTCAAGAAATGAATCAATATTTTTAGTAAATATTGTGATCCAAGGTATACTATTTA
Organism: Aptenodytes patagonicus; assembly: GCF_965638725.1. Lineage (NCBI taxonomy): Eukaryota > Metazoa > Chordata > Aves > Sphenisciformes > Spheniscidae > Aptenodytes > Aptenodytes patagonicus. The sequence goes on along the minus strand of NC_134955.1, from coordinate 40,946,028 downwards.
TTTTAGATTTGTACCTTTCATGATATTTTTTTTTTATTGCTGTTTTGTTTCTTGTAGTAAATGTCAACAATGTACAACCTGAAGTAATTATTAGGGAAAGTGATAGCACATTTGCTAGCAGTGGAAATGCCAGAAGTACTGTGTCTTCTAATTTATTTCCCCCTTTAGTTAAACGCTATTATTTTAACAAGACGTGTTGGCACTTTCATGGGGCTGGGAGTTTGCACAGTTAGGATGAATTCTGCCGGTTCCATGGTAATGAAAAATGATGCTGTGAGAAAGAAAACATTTTACATGAAGAGGAAAGAAGCATAGAGAAATTAAACAACTTGCCTAAAGTCACACAGGAAACTTCTAACAGAGGTATAAATCAAAGACAAGTCTTCTGAAAACTGTATGGAACACCTTAACTAGAAATCTACCTTTCTCCTGCAGCAGGCTACTGCAGGTTTCTGTTTTTCTTTCCTCAGAATAATTGTTCCATACCATTTGTGAAATCTGTCATGAAAATGGGTTCATTCTGAGTCATTTTAGAATATCATGATGCCCCTCTTTTTATGTTAGCTCTCTAATGAGAACAAAAATGAACACAAAATCCAATCTGTTAAAGCAGTGAAGTTCCACCAAATATATCCAATCTTAGGATTTCAATGGCTATCTGGAACAACAGTATGAACCTGCTTTCTGTGAACGTATGCTAGGAACAGGAAATGATACAAAATTAATTCTAATGACAGTCAGTCTCTTATGAATTGATGTTTACCTGAATGGAAAAACCTTTCAAGAATAATGGAAAGTTAATTGGCTTTTGGGAAAAAAAAATTCTTATAAAATTCTCATAAATTTTTATGTACAGAATGTACCACATTGTGTACACTATTCCACAATACAAATAATTTTCTCAAAGATTGATTTTATTATACTGTTACAGTAATCCAAGTTATTACAAGTTGAAAAGAAATAAAAGTCTCTATCAAAAAAATGTAGTCCTGGAATTTAAAAATCTTAGCAACTGTTGTCAAATCTCTACAGTATCTTTTTCTGGACCAGAAATTTAAAACAATGCCTGATTGACAGAAATGAGAGCTACTAAGTAGATGATCAGATTACATTTAAAATTCCCAGATCCCATCTTTTCTTCCTGTAGTGGTCATTGACCACTGATCAGCCCAATAGCATGCAACACAATCAACTCAAGCCTGAAATAAAGGTATTCCCTGTACTGCACATTCCTTCTCTCTCCAGGTTGTATATATTGTCTGGTTTATCTCCCATACTGTCAGCTCAGCTCTATTTTTGCTTAAATTTTCATGTTGTTTTCTACTCCAACTACAAAAAGTCGGTATCCTTTTCCAACAGCCTCAACTTCCCTTACCTTGCTCTAGCTGGTAGTTCAATTCTGTTATCAACAGTTTTCCTTGAGTTCCTTGATTCATTCCCATATTCCCTTCCACTCCCTCAGAGTTCCACCTGCCTGCATCTACCTTTTTTTTTCTCTTTCTTTACATTGTGTTTTTTTTATTTAGCCAATTAATACTTCAGCCTCTCCTATGCTTCTGTGCTTCCATCAAGCACCCTTCTTGCAAAATGCATAGAGATACAAGATTTCTGTTTTCAAGGCCCATGAAAATCAGTAGAAAGGTCTATATTAATTTAAAATGGCTTTGGATTGAGCCCATATTAATATTACATGTACAAGAATATGTTGCCTGGTGATAATCTGAGCTGAGACTTCACAGCTGTGAAGGAGCTAGCTACTGTTTCACATATGAACCTTGCTCAGCACTTCAAAGGATCAGGGCTTTGCTCTTAGTGATTGCATGTATTTCCACAGAAGCACATATCTGACATAGTAGCAGATGGTTCTAGCCATTTTTTTTTTAGTACTTTCAATTCAGAGAAAATGTGAGTTCAGTTCATTCTCATTTGTGAATATTCTGGAAGAAGTAGATACCAGTATTAATGATATTGTAGTTGTCATTTAGAGATCATGTGGAGACCTGCAGAGTCATTCTTAATCATAGTCACAGAAACAAAAACAAAAAGGCAAAAAAAAATCATTCTACATTTTAATCAGATGAAAAATAATTTTGATGTTATCAGCAGTTTCTTCCAAATAACCCTATTATTTTTGATTAAGAATAAATTATATTTTTTTCCACAGAAAATGTGAAGCACAGTTAATGAGAATCTTAATAAACTTTTCAGTTTAAACTATCTAATTAATTTAAGCAGAAGTGGTCTGATCACCCCCCATACACTTCTAAATAGCAGTTGATATCACCCTTTTTCTTTCTTTCTATTATGATTGCTGTAGGAAGATGAAGCATTTCCTGCAAGTCAGGAGAGAAGGAAAGCTGAATAGAAAGCTGAAAGAGAATTGAGACAAGGATAAAGGACAGTTATTAAATTTGTGAACTCTATCAGGGGACAAGAAAATAAACTGTATGACTGACTAGAAGTGTATTGGAGTATGACATTTCATTTTTATGCAGGTCTCAGTGTGATAAAGGTAACACATTGAAGAACACTGCAATTCCACAAAAGCAGTTAGCACATTCATTGAATATCAAGATGGCTAAAGTGCTTCTCTTTTGTTGCTATATCATGTTTTTATATGGGGCAATATAGTTCAGGGGCTCATGACTGAACATCAGACTCTTTGCTTCTGTAGCAAGTTTATTATAGGTTTCCTTTTTATTCCACACAGGAACATAATCTCTAGCTGACATTTTTTCTCCTCTCAATTTATAGGGCTGTATTAATTTAGGAGTTTTCAGACTATATGTACCCAAGCAAAACAAAATGAATGGAAATGCAAAAAAGAATGAGTTGTAAGCTCACCATTAGGGGTACATTGAATACGTGCTGAAATAGAGAGCAAAGGGCTAGAACGAAATGCATTTGAGTGTGAAGAGACTGTAGAATTGGTTACAAAGTTAGAAACTATTTTAGGACACAGCCAGGCACTAACACCATCTGTTTGCTAAAGAAAGAAAAAGAGAGAAAGACATATGATTATTGGTCAGACAAGAGTATGGCAATATGGCTTGAATCCCTGACAACCTAGTCTGAGCCTGGATAATCTAGTCTCTGTGCTGTAAATCCAGATTCCTAAATTCAGCAAGTCCTTGATAGAATTAGGATTCCCAATACTGCCTTGGATTCAGGGCATGGGAAAACTACTGCAGCAACCAGTGAATTGTCTGCCAGATTGTGAAAACATAAGTATTATTAAATATTTATGAATGGGTATCTTTCTGTGAAGAATACCTTTGTCCTCTATTTTGCTAAAACTTTTGCTAGTATTAATTACATCAAAATACATAAATTTTGGTCAAAATTTACTTAGATATTGAGAAATGTCAAATGATACCATGTACAGTTTGATTTTTTTAGCAGGCATTTTCTACAACAACAACAGAAGGTTCATTCCTATTGTCCTGAGTAGATCTAAAGGTGAAAGCAAAATGTCTATATTGTTCCTCGCTATATTCTAAAAGCCACATTGTCCTTCAAAACATAGTTCAAACTTCAAATGTACCCACATAGGATGCACCTACATTACTGACTAGTGCCATACAAAGAAGAAGGTAGGAAAATTTGACTTTCCATTATGGTTATAGGACCATGTACTCACACTACATCTTTAGAAGCAATGAAATTTGCACCAACTGTTGGTTGTAGGTACACGCTGTGCAGCTGTACTTAATAGTAGTTTTGCTGTCATTGCTAAACTCCTCCTGCACACATGTAGAGAGAAAACTGCTGGTAGGTAGTTTTTCTACATTGCAAGTGCTGATCTCTAGATGGAGCACTAATGCACAATTTCAGTCTTGGTTTAGCCATGAGGAAAACCTTAAAAAGAGCAGTATTCTGCAGTGCACAGAAAACAAATCCAGGCATAGATACAAAGCAAATCTACACCTAAAAAGAGCTATTCCGAAGCACTAAATCACCAGTGTAGATGCACACACAGTGGCATGTCAAGAGAATTCCATTCCTTTCCTTTCCTTTCCTTTCCTTTCCTTTCCTTTCCTTTCCTTTCCTTTCCTTTCCTTTCCTTTCCTTTCCTTTCCTTTCCTTTCCTTTCCCTTCCCGAAATAATGGAACTCTACTTCTCAGCTGAGTGGGAGATTCTGGCTACTTCCTAATCATCAAGTAATTTAGCCATCAGGCTCAATCCAGCTTCTTCTCTGCTCCTAATCTACACATGTGTATCAGGTTACTTCCAAACTTCCTTTCAGAGCAGATCAGCTAGCTCCCATTTAGACAAGTCTTTGTTTTGGTGGAAGTCCTCTCTAGGGAACATTCTTAGTAGGCTCTATGGCTTAATGACAAACATTTGACTCTTTTAACTCTCCATAACCCTTCATGCTCATCCATGGAGGTCTTGTGCTTATTATAAAATAGTTGTGTCTCCCATTCCCTCAAGTGATAGCTTGCTATTAATTACTCATGACATTACTGGAAACAAATGTATAGTAAAACATAGGTTTTAAGCTCAGAGGGTCACCACAAGGAGTTTGGTAGAGAACTTGGCAAAGTTTTACACAGTATGGAGATAGCCTGCCCAGTCTAGTGGAGTCTAGCCTTGGGCAGTGTGGAGATCAGCCTTTATGCACCATGTGGCCTGGGGACCAGTGGATTGTCTCACAGTTAGTCTTAGCTTTCAATGTGATCTAAAAGGAAATCCCTTGATTCTTCCTTCACAATTTATAAACTCTGTATAAACTAAGTAACAATACTATGATGTGGCTTTATTTAACAAAGATTTTTTAAACAAAAAATACATCTATAAATTAAAGTAGTTTACTTAATTTTCTGAGATTTCTTTATGTACACACACTTTATACTCAGGCTTATATTCACTGTTATTTTTGTTCATCTTTTCAACCCAGCTTAAAAATGCCACAGATGAATAACCTTTTTCATTTGTACTGCATCCCAGCACATGCAGTGGATTCTTTTCTTCTATCTTATTGCTTGGTCTCACTCAGAGTTCTACCTGACTCAGAGCTTGCTTTTTTTTTCCCCTCTTGTGACTCCATTTGTTTCTAGGGTCAATTGGCATTGATAATTTAATCAATTTCAAACCTACTTTGCTGACTTATTAAAGTATACACAAAAAGGAATATGTCTCTCTCAGGTTCTTCTTTCAATTACAATTAATTTATGTTTTTTCTCCGCTAGGGTGAAGTTCATAACGCACTGTAGTGCCCCAGATCAAAAGGTGTAGCATGTAATTCAGGACCATACTCATGTTTTATCCTACCATACTTGGAAAAAACAAATCAATACATAGGGGAGCTTAATCACTCAGATGACCTTCTTACCTGAGTGGGGCAATAAACTGGGTGGCTTAGATTCATTAATATTAAGAACAAGCATGACCACATCATTATGGTCTATTAAATTAATCTCTGTACTGAACCCAGCAACATACATTTGGCTTCATATCTTGACTATGACGTATCAAAAAAATGATAATCTTTCTGCTTTCCTGACAATTTATTTCTGTGGTAGCTTGTATCATTATTTTAATTTATATACCTTTTTATCTATATTTCCCCATTCCTTGAACTGTTGCATAAACTGTTACACTACAGCATATGGCTGAAACATTCTTATGTTTTTATTTTTGTTTTGCAGTAGTGATAGGTTATTTGAAAGAAATCTAATTCTGGACAACAGGTCTTGCATATTTAGAAGATATTGAGGTCCATGGTTATGCTATTTGCCTTTTTCCTTTTTGGAGGTGATATCCACCACAGTGGGAAAAGTGCTTAAGTCTCCACATAAAGCATCCATGAAGTGCCAACAGAAATGTGTGTGTAGCAGGATTCAAAATAACTCATTCATCTGGGTGGTACATGTATATGATACTATTCGTCATCCATTGAAATAAAGATATAAGAAATTGCTTTTGTTTCTTTAGTTTTATTAGAATTCTATAAAATGTACACATAAAAATCATGGATAGAACTGTGTGATAGATGCTGACTACAGAAGACATTATGTATGTTAAGTAGAATAGGTTACACTGTAAAGCAAGGTTTTCTTTTCACAGTTAGCAGTCTTGAGAAGATTAGTATAATATAGCCTATTTTACATACTATATTTAGACATTTAGAAGACAATAGCAGAGGAAGAAAACCATAACAACAAACACAATGAGTTTGGCTTTTGTAAAACAAATGTTCATAAAAACAACTGAACTTTGTAATTCTCCATATGTGCCACAAAAATTTAACTTGAAGCACACTTGGAATTAACCATCTCTAAAATGCTGGAATGAAACTGCTAAAGTTACCTGAATTAATCCATGAAAATGACTGATATTTTTGGTGGATTATTCTGCCAGATTTAATTTCATATAATGAGACAGACATATAATTCAGCCAATCATGAAAATTATTTGGTTTTTAATAGTTTGCTATTTTTGAAAACGCAATCCCCATGGACTGTTAACGAATCAGATTATATAAATATTTGGGTTTTTAAATACTTACCAAAAAGTTACATGTTTTTATATTGCAATATGCCTTGCATATTAAACATTCTTGGGATAAGTTTCCAAAATATCTTGTACATAATATAACTGTGGCTGTATTTTGAAATTTTTCACGTGAATTGATTGAGGAAATTTGAGTATTTTTACCACATAGTATTGTGAAAATTGATGCCAAGTGTATATTGAAGGTGTAACTATTAAGGTCTAAAACCATGACTGATATTGCAGATTTAAATATGTGTGCATCTGTCAACTACAACAGCAGTAGCATAGCACGTGGAGAAAATTTACTACTTAGACATCCATCAGGCTCTTGAGAATTTCCCAGTTCAATCTTAAAACTGGCTAAAAACTTTCTAGAGAAAAATTAGGTTTTGGTAAAACTAGGTTTTCACAGGGGATTATGTTATTATTTCTAATATTAAGAAAACTGAAGCTTGGTTTATACTTTATAATGATGATATGGTTAAAAGAAAATATAAAAGCTAAAAATGTCAAGTATTTGTTATATCTATTATGCCTATACATATTTATCTTTCCCTATATTTATGCATATGCATATTTATAACAGGATCTCTATATATGTGATATACATTTGGCAGGGAGTTGGACATTTTATCTTAATATAAGAAAGAATTGCATTTTAAAATCTCAGCATTTCACATAAAAAGGGAAATCCACATTTGCACAGGCTGTACAGTATTTTTCTATACCTGAAAAATATCTACCTGAAAACAGAGGCAACCAGTCCAGATGAGATATGTTCACAATAGGAGTGACTATTGGACATGCAGGTAAAAGTTTGAGAAAACCTGAGCTTCAGCACCTAACCTAAGTTTACTAGCCAACCAGCTGTTAGCAATAATTTTACACAGTGGATAAAACCATGGATGGAGCAATTTGATACTTCTATGATGTATGTGATGAGGTGAATCAGATGCTATGTGATGCTCTGTATAAGATATCACTTTATTCCTTCATTTTTAATTTTAATCAACTTTAGTGTACTTTACAGTGTTAATTAGTAATGGCCAAAAGATCAATATGTTCTCAAAAAATAGAAATTTTTCCTTAGGAAAAATGAGTAAAGAAAAGAGAAAACAGAAACACAGAACACAGAAAACAGAACTAAACAGAAATATTTTTCCTTGTTTTATTTCCCTCACTTCCTCTCTCTCTCTCTCTCTCTCATTAAAGCAATTACTTAAGGAAACTAAGATTATACCAAGCAATAATTTATTGAAAATTCTGTGTTTGAAATGTTCAAGATCAAAACACAACTGATTTCTGTTTGGAGAATTTGGGTTTTGCAGTATAGGGAAGGAGAAGGATGAATCACAGCAGGAGGGGGAGAGGGAAGAGGAAACAACAAACACCATAAAAGTAACTTCTTTCAAAATGGAGCTTGATCAATGGATTATGTGATGTGGTTGTCTGCTCTAGTACTAGCAAGGGAACGGTCTCAATGACCAACAAAGTCCCTTTATGATCTAATGTTCTACAGTATCTACAATTTTAAGTTTCTTCAGGGATCATTCCAGTTTCAAGATGATAGCTGTAATTGAATCCTAAGGTGGTAAATACATTCAGTTACAACAGGAGATAGTAACTCCTTATGGAGGCCAAGTTTTTCCCAGAGCACTCAAGTTGGAAATTTGCATCCCAAATGATTGATTTTGTTGCATATTTATGGTGACGATATGATTATTTGTCTTTTTTTATCTTTTATTTGCACAGCTACTATCCAAAACTCTTTTAGTTTTTACTAACTGCAACATACAGGAGAATGTTTCAGTCACGGGCCCAAACTTTAAGAAGGTTGCGCTCTCTGAGCTTATAAATAAACCAACGTCATGCTCTGCATCCAGGCACACTTTACAGCTTTTCGGGCTGCTTCATGAATGTGAACTCTATATGGATGGGGGCTGGTGCAACTTGAAAAACCTAAGAAGTAGCAATCTGAAGCATTTGCCTTATTTAGAGCTAAGTGAACAGTCTTCCTGACATCCCCATCCTAGAGAGTCTACCTCATTGCTGTCTGGAACTGAGCATGAAACCTTTCCTGTCATCCTCAGGTTGTTATGTAGAATCTGCAGCTCATATATCTGACATGAAGGCAGGTAGTTAAAATTGTTATGTTGGGAATGAGTGGAAAGAAACATAATGGAAACATACTCCAGCAGAATACCTTTTCTCTAAGAGTGAAACAGAAATAAAAATAGAAAACTTTTATGAAGATAAAAAGTTTGTCCTCAGAGAAACAGAAAATCCCATTTAAGTGTTTTCTTGCTGTTGTTAGCTGAAGTTGCAACCAGAGTTTGAATCATCATCAGTGCACTTTTCATTTCAGAAGATCACTGCTACTTTACTACAAACCATCGCTACATTTTGTAGGAGTGAACTTCCATAAAGGAACATACATCAATAGAGTTTTTCAGTTTCATGTCGAAGTTGAGTAATGCATATGACTTGTGGTCATATTTGCCCTTGATGTTATATTGGGGATAAATTGGCCCCATTAGTTTTATTTTTTTCCTTATTTTATTAATGCAGTATCATTTTCTCTTTTTACTTTATAGTTAGTATAGTCATTGGGCAGTGACACTAATACTGTTAAAGATGTTATAGATATAAAAATCATAAAAGTGAAGAAGAACTATTTGGATTATCTTCTCTGTTTCTGGACTTACACGATTTCAGATTTGCTTGACAATTCATTGCTCTATTAAACGTGCAGCAGTAGAAAGGAGATGAAAAAGAATCATACGGGACCCTGATGAAAATCTTTTAGAAAGCAGTCTTATTGTCTTCAGGGAATAGGAGGTAAACACTGAAAAGCAGCTTTACAAGCAGTTTCAGCTAGACTTATATAGAATCAAGTTTTCTGTTGTTTTTGTGATGTACGTATCTAACCTCTTCTTAGAAAGGAAGACAGCTCCATAGACATATGCTAGTTGTTGCTTTCAATCTTTTTGTAAAGCTCTGCATGAATAGTTTGATTTGAAAGGTTTGAGATGTGGTGAAATTCATTCTTGGGCTGAAAACAAAGACTCTTCCACATTTCAGCTATGATTACATCACCAGACCACAAAAATATAAACAGGATGAATTTCACTTACTTGATTAGGGAGTGTAATTTTAGACTTGAAACAAAGATACTGCAAATATAATCTCTTAGGTTACAAAATAAGCTATTTTTCAGCTGTTCCCTGGATAGAATTTAAACTGCTTTTAAAAAGAGCAGGTTAAATAAGCAGTCTTCTTTTATTCCAGAAAGGTTGCTTCCTTTCAAGTTCCTAACAGCCTTTCTACTGAAATGTTGTAATGCATATTGGAGGACTTTTTGACTGGAAATTAGCAAAGAGAATGCAAGTTTAGGTACAAGGGAAATGAAGAAGTCAATGGTTTCTTGAGTATCATCCACAAATAACCAGATTAGTTTTGGAAGATAACAATAACTTGTGAGTTTCTCATGACTGGAACCTTTTGAGGTTATCTTATTATTACTGAAAACAAGATTTATGCTTGTATTTGTGGTGTCAAGACCAAATCGACAGTAATTTTTCTGAGAATCCTAGGTACGTATTTCAGTGCATCATCTAGTCAACTAACTTTCTATTAATTCACTGCCTTCCCCTATTTTCTTGCCATTAGATATGTCAGTAAAATTCAACAGTGCAAACTTTGCCTGAATTTACAGGTTAAATAAATTTCATCTACAAGTTGTCAACTATCTCTAGCATTCACTTTGTTTTTTATGTCATCCTGTACCGAATTTTGAATTTCAATGCTTTCTTAATTTTTTTGTGATTTTTTTTCTCTTTACCAGAGAGAAAATGTTAAGGATAAAACCCCAAAATATAAAATAATATATTCAGTTATAATAACTATAAAAACTGTTCTTTGATGTTAATAAAATATATGGATGTATTAAATTTTTTTTTCTTATAGTTTTTATTTTGAAGGTTTTCTTACTTTAAGTTTGGACAGAAATCCTAAACTTTTGAAAATATTTATAATATTCAAATGATAAAAATGAATAATTTTTTCTAAAAGATGTTTCATTTAATATAATTTATGAACATTGTTTGAAGATTAAAAAAACACATTTGTTTTGTTATAGATGATAGATGATAGCAACTTTTCCCCTCCAAAATACATACCTCTATGAAATTCAGACAAACAATAACACTAGTTTACCAGGCATAAACTATAGGATTAAATCATGAGATGATCAAGGGTCTGATAGTTCAAAGGCAAGAATAAAATGTTAACAGTAATAAATTATATTTATTCAAATGTATACTAGAAGGGGTCTCAAAACATGGTGTGTACACTGCTAGTGCCAAAAAGCAGGTCAAAAAGCAGTAATAGCTGCCCCTCTCACACCTGCCAAATATCCATCTCATTGTCTTTTCTCTGGAGGCCATGGAGAGCTGCTGCTTCTCTGCCTGCTGAGGAGCAACAGCAGCTCTGGAGCCAGCAGCGACTTTGTGCAGCCTCCAGGTGAGAGGGTGTCCTGGTTTTGGCTGGATAGAGTTAATTTTCATCCTAGTAGCTAGTATAGTGCTGTGTTTTGGATTTGGGGTTAAACCACAACAGAGGGAAAGGTGGAGCTGGCACCCTGCCTCCCTCCGTGCTGGCTCATGGCCTGGTGCAAAGCCCCGGGCGTGCTGCCTCCCATCTCCTGCATATATCAGTGTCTGCAGGATACCGGTATCTGAACAAATTGGGTTTGCGAATCACTGCTCTGATGTTTGTGCTGTATATTTCTGTATGAATCAGGGTCTCCTGCTCACTGTCCCTGCAGGGTACAGAACAGAGAAAAGTCATAGAAATCATGATGGGAGGTGGTATGCAGTGATACCACTATCTTTACCAAGCAGTCACAGATGTCTTGCTAAAAGCTGGTCATGGCTCCTGTTTAAGAACAAGAACTGGGCTGACAAATAGCTACTTCTAAACATCATAGTTTGCCTGGAACAGAATAGTTTGAAATAGTGTTACTCACCTCAGAAAGATGCTGCAGTGGTTTAATCATGGGAGAGCCATATACACGGCTACTGCTAGAAGCCATTGTCCAGAGGGAGAGCTCTAGAAATGAACTGGAAAAAGGGCCAGTGTTTGTCATTGTTTTCCAGGTGTATGGGACAGCCTTCTAAGAGGACAGTAACTTCAGAAGGATTCTCAAGTTACAAGTTACATTTTCAAGACAGAAAGAATAAAAAGGAGATATAACATTAAAAAGGGACTAGTGTTGCGTGCTTCAGGAAGAGTGGTGGAGCAATGGGTGTGAAGGAAAAAGAAAGGTTAGGTTAGAGAATGGTAAACAGTCCTGCACAGTGATGGGCTGAGCAGGGACAAAGAATGGAGGAAAGGAGATCTTGCCAAATCACTACAATAAAGTAGCAATAACTGTGCTTTGTAAATTTGTTTTCTGGGGATTAACCTCTCTTCTGTAGAGGACAGAGACCTGTAGAGAATTTTTGCTTACGTCTCTGTTATAACTCACAGATTCCTGATTACAGCCATTTATCTACAAGAACATACGCATTTTCTTTGATCTTCTTGCCTTTAATTTCTACTTTTACGTATCCTTCATATCTTACCAAACCCAAAGGCTTTCATGGCATCATCAGGTTGTGTCATATATATATATTTCCATGGTGAGGCCAAACACCTAGGATTGGCAGAAGATAAACAGCTTCAGTACTACCCAGACTAAAGGTATTTCTGAAGTTAACACAGATATAGATTCCTCATCCCTGGGACTTTTGTTTAGGAATGGTAATATATGTTTTTTAATTACCTTCTATCTAGGCTTACATGAGAGAAAGACATACTATTGTGGGTCACTCCTGCTATGAATTTAGAAAATATGAATTATTGCACTTTTAAGTGAAATAATTTAAAGGCAAAACATGTAGACATATATTTAAAAAAGAAAAGAAAAGGGAATAGAGCAGCAATTGATTTTCCAGACAAGTTTATCCTCTACAAGACTTATATCAAGGGAGGGTGAATTGATGAATGCTGTGACCAATGACCTTGCAAGAATTGTGAGGTATGGAAAAATCCTATGTCACAATTATCTATATATTTATAAAAGCGTGTCTTTTGAGAGATTTGACAATAGAAAGGCTAAGTATATTTCACTGTTTTGAAAGGGTTGTTGGCTTTCACAAGATTGGTAAACATGGAATGACTGAACAGGATGTATCACAGGTGAGGGATGCTGTGCAGTATTTGGAAAAGTATAGCAGTGCATGGAGGTATTACTGGAACTTGCAGGATATCAAGGAATTCTGCATTCTACAGTATTTCCTGTGGAGGGTGATCTCACATCGCTTAAAAGATCCCATTAGTTTCTACTGGTCATTACCATATACAAAACAGTGTAAATAAAGCAATATAAGAATGTGATGTCCCAGATCCCACCTACTGCTCTATGATGAAAACAACAGTATAAGGTATTGCATGTCTTATACCTAAACATAGAATATCTACCCTAAAAATATGCCATTTTGTAGAATGTGCTGCACCTTTTTGCCGTTATGCATTAATCTTTTTTAGTTCCAAGACATGTAGTACATACATTAGTATAAAAACTGAAGCCAAGCCTGGAAGTGATGGAAGAGAAATGCCACTGCTGGCTTCCACTGCAAGTGATGCATTATGTCTTTAGGCAGAAATAAAGGTAGTGATTTCAGAGGTGTAAAATGAGCCTGCTAGATTTATGTTCACAAAATTCCTTCTCATCTTAACATTCTGAGCAACATAACATCATTATCAAAGGTACAATGTTACAACTTTATGAAAAAGTATCCATGGGTACAAAGTACATGTTCAGTAATCCCACCTGTTTTCTGCTTCGTAACAATTTCCCAAGTGCTCTAAAAATCTATTCTGAATAAACACAATCTATCATTTTATTGTATAATCTTATTGTAGAAATAAAAATTTTCTTTTGAAACTTGCTGACCGACTTTTTAGAAAATAATTAAATTAAGAGATCAAATGTTAAGATATTTCAACATTTAAAAGAAAAAAGATTCAGATTTTACTTTCAAATATCATTTTGTATCTAGAAATGTATTATGAAAGCAAGTCAGACTGTAAAAAATGTATTATTTAATGAACTTTAAAAAATTTAGATATTTAAGATGAAAACTTATTTGTGAATTTAAAAAAAAATAATTTTTATTAAAATTCAATTTCCTGAACAGTTTCTCCTAATAATATCGGCAGAATTCTATTCTACTACTAGAGACAACTTATTTACCCTTACACTTATGCTTTTTAATCTGGCCAACTGTTTCACTTGGACTGATCCATAGGTGAACTAATTCCATAATTACAAGTTTCAGGTTTGTAAATGACATTTTTTTAAAGTACTTTCTCAGGTTGGCATTTTAAACTCTCTGATCCTGGTCTCAAAAGATATGTAGGCACCTCTTTCTTTACTTTCCCAAAGTCTCCAGGGCTGCTTTTCAGCTGCTACTCAAACCTACAGTTACATAAATCTTGGTGTTTAATCTTCTGTGTGTCAACATTTGCAGAATCACTTTGGTGCTGAATCTGCTCTACAGCAAAATACCTCCTCAGAGTCATCGTTTAAGCCATAGTTTAAGCTTAAGAGGGTTCAAAATGATTTCTCAAATTACATGGGAAAAATATTTTTTGTGATACTGTGATCTGATCACAATGTTATGTTTAGAGCATTTTTGACACTGATTAGCAGTGCTACTTCATTAAGATAAAAAGAGGAAATCCAGCTACAGATGGAAGAACAACAGAGCACCCACAAAAAGAGTCTACCAGGATACAAGTAAGTTAAATGTAAATGCAAGGGGGGTATTTAGGAATAGGAGGGAGAACAGTCAGATGGTTTCAGGAGTCACTGTTTGGCTAACACAGCCAAGGACCCTGCCATTAAATAGGCAGATCAGGACAGCTCTAAAAACATTATTTGAGATAGCTTTCTCAAAACCAGCTCAGGTATGTACTTGATGTTGTGCTATCACAGGTACTAAAATCAAAGTTGCCTCGTTGGAAAAGACTAACAGCTATGGAAAGGCACTTAGCAGGCAACTAGCTTTTGAAGATGCTACTACCAAAGATCTGTTCGTCTCTGCTTCTCTTTTGTGTCGCCATCCCAAAAGCTCTGCTGGTTCATCTGACTGTTCCTTGATCTGGTCCAACAAGATCAATTTAAGCAAGATTAGTTTAAACTGAAGGTTTGAGGTGATTCATTGTATTTTATCTGAAGTAGGACTAGTGAGCAATTCATTGACAGAATGCAAACTTGTGCCAGAAGGGTACCAATGAACTTCTTATAATGGTAATGTTTCAGACTTTCCCCTTTTATGTTTTGGCAGGAACACTTACGTGAGGCAGAGGCTAGCATTAGCCCAGCTGTATTGTTACTGCTGTATGAACTGCTTCAGTTATTTCTGCATGCCACTGCATAGATCTTTAGATGTTGGAAAGTTAGTAGAATCTTGAATGACAGAGAGGTTTCTGAAATATTTGCCATATATTTCAGTAGTAAATACAGTACAGAATTTAATTCTAATTTTCAGCTAGCTTTGATAGAATAGCTTTTATATGTGTAACAGATATTTATCTGATGATTCATATTCTACTTGCATTTATATATAGATATACCTTATATATTAGAAGAATATTTTAAGCTTAACTACGTATACATCAATATCTGCAGAATTAATATATATTAATCTAAATACATATACCTGTTTTTTAAAAATAGTTTATGTAATTATAGGAAAAAATCCCTCATAAAATTGTATTTAGTCTGAGACCATCCTAAGCCTACTGCTGTTATGACTAGGCTCATCAACTCCCTGCATAATTTCTCCTTTTCTATTGTATCCTTCTGAATCTTAATTCACTTAAATATATATTTATTTGAAGAAGAATCAGAATCTTGTACATGCCCCATCATCTACAGTAACCAAAGATGCTTTGTAGTGCAGCTGAGAACATTACAGAGGTACGCATGTACACATGCACACACTATGAGAACATGAGAACTTGTGCTGTATGTGAAGTAATGGGCACAGCAGCACAGTAAAGCATCCTTACTTTTGCAGTTTGAATTCCTTCAGTGGTTTGTTGGCACAATTTATGCCAGTTATTTATATTCATTGCAAGCCTGGGGGAAGAACAAAGATCAAATGGGGGCTTGCTGGTAAGAGTTTTCAGTCCTTAGAAAATGTAAGTAAAATGGAAAATATTACTTTATTGTATTTTTTTATCAGTGGAACAATAATTACATTTAATCATTCTTCTTCTTACATTGAAAATAAGTTACATAACATTTGACAAGAACTTATGAAGATTAAAAAGATGATATATTCATTTTTTTTCTGTGTTGAGTTTAATTAGGTGCAAAAATAACAAATTTTATGGAGCAAGAAAATTATTATTTTAGGAGAAATGTATTACAACATTAACAAAATCAAAAACAGAAGTAAAGGTAAAAGCAAGACATGCTTGTGAAGTTCCAAGCCACAGAAAATGCAACATAATTTGTAATGAAATATTTCCAGTAGGAAAAAAATACGAAGATGAAAAGGTTTCCATAGGAATGCACTACTATGACTTTCTCTTAAAGCAAAAAGGCTCTCTAGAATGAGAAGAGTCTCTAGCAAAAATGAATGCAAATATATTATAAAGGTTTGATTCTGTACATTTATTTTATTGTTTCATTTTATAAGACCAGAGCTATTAATGAACTGGGAGATGAGGCTCTAAGGTATAGTGACTTGGCACATACAGAAAATAAAACAGTAGCAGTAGTAAAATAAGACACATTCACAAGGGTGATCAAACAGTGAAACATCATGATGGTCACAAGCTTTGTTAATGAAACACAGAAGCCGTTATTTTGCTTTACTGCATTCTTCTTCTACCAACTACAAGAATGGACATAAAATTCAGATTTACCTCTGCACATCCCATATTTCAAAGTTAGCTGAAGGTCTACACAGTTCTTGATGAAATAAGTTCCAAGATTTGTGTTTTAAATAACATTAGTGTATAAATGGTATGTTCTGAACCATTATGATGGTGTAGAGTAGCCAGATCACAAAGTTATGTCTTCCTCGTTTGTCCTACTTTTCTTCCTTCCCCATGGCTTTCACAGCCAATACGGTAGGAGCAATATGGAAATTGTTTCTATTCCTAACTTTCCCAACTATAAAACAGAATAATTATTCACCATTCCATAGCACAACAGATCCTGAAATAAAATCTCTCTATATACAAATGTAGAATATTATTATTAATTATTATTCTTAATAAGGACACAATTTGTATTGGTTAGATAGAAAAATACTTGACTTTTGTGTCCTGATTTTGGTATGAATTTTTCTCCACTGAAATGTTTCTTTCCAGCATTGTTTTTAAAATATGTCAGGTAAACTCACTGGCCCAGGACTTCCACTATATTCAATTTTAAAGAAGCACGCCACCCTGAAAGAGGAAGACAGTGTGGAAACAAATTCTGTTCCTATGTCCATCTCTCATATGTTTGCCATTCTGAGAGAATAATTACTTTCTGCAAGGCAATACCTACAATTCATTCAAATTTTGCATCCATTTAATTTCATTCTTTAGCCTGTGAATGTTATGTGTTCATATAATGAATTCGTAGACGTGGCGAGTTGAGAGAACTGGTCTCACTAAAGTTAGTGGGACATAAGCCTTTAATCTTCATACAACAAGACTCTGATCCAAAAATTTGTATCAGCTAAAACTCAAATAGTATAACGTAGGTCTCTGTTGTGGTTAAACTGAATTTATATTGTACCAAGGCAATAAATAGGTCGAGTGTTATTCCTGCCTGCCTATTGTCTCAGCTTAGTCCAATTCTCAGCATTTTTGAAATGTCTTTGAAAATAAATATCTTTGCCACTGTGTACTGCATTCTCATGGTCTGGGAATCTTTGACTTGTTTGTGGTACTTTAAGAAAAATGTTTACCTTAGGTCCTGGGTCCCTAGGGCTTACTTTTTTTAGTGATATCTCACGAGCAAAAGAAAGAAAAGAAAAAGAAAAAAAGTTATTTTTATATTTTCTCTCTCTTATAATCTATAATAGTTAACAAGTCATACAAAGAAAACCTTCATTCCTAGAGGTCAAGTCTGAAAAAATATTTTGCAATATTTCATTCAGCTATGAGATACAATTTGGTGAGTCAAGGAATATTCTGTGAATTGGTAAATTAGCAAGAACAGCTGTCACTTTCTTTATATGAATGCACATGTATATTTGCAAAGCAATTGAATAACGGAGTAATATATTTCTCAGTGTAAATAAGATTTAGTAAAAAAAAAGAGCACAAATAGTTCCTTTGGTAACAACATCAAAATTGGCATTTTTGCAAATTAAAATTGGTAGAGAAAAGAGATCTCATCAAAGCTGATACCTGTTTAGGTCTACTCAGAACTCAAAATCACTGATTTTTTTTAATATAACATAGGCAATTCCAAATTAAATGGAGAAACGTGTATGTGAAAAGATGTACATAACAGACAAAATTATATTTGTATGATATAGTTCTTTAAGTCTGATGCAAATCTCATACATAAGTTCATTTCAGAGGTATGCTATGGTTTCACAGGGAATCAATGCAGATTTACACTGATGTTGCAAAGAGTGGAAATGCATTCTTAGAATTCTAAAACAAATTTTAATAAGGTCTATAATTCTATTGACATGAACAGGTTTGGATGGACAAAAGATCAAAGAACATTTGTGTCAGAGGTTATATAAAGTATGTCTAAAATAAGAATGGGGATACATTTTACTCAACGGGTACCTATTTGAGCACTTGACTCACTTTGTCCTTCCAATTTTTGATTTCAGTTACTATACATATGTTTTATGTATACTATTTATAGTATCTTTTCTTTCTGCATCAGCCAATTTTTTTAAAATAATGGCCAAAGTTTAGAAATGTTTTTGCAACCTAGTGCACTAACATGAGATAATTAACAATAGAATTTTTGGGGCAAATATTGCTCTGTAATTGCTTCTAAATTTGATCTGGACCTATAATGCTATGATCAGTTGGGGAATTCCACCTCATAAATGCAATATGTATTTTGAGGTCTCAGTTTTGTAACTTTTTCATTCTCTGATTTCTAATATATTCAAACAACAACAACAATGTGTAAAAAGAGTAGATTCTTGACGACGCTTTTATGAACTCTGCTTCTTCTTGTTAATTACCACAGGCAGCCTTCTTAGTGAACATGGAGAAACAAAATACTTATAGGGTAGATTTATGTCATCCTGAAGTATCTTGTAAAAAAATTAGATAATTCATTTCCTAAAAAAAATGCATATTTCTCTTAATTTACTACAAAAGGCATTTATAGTGGTTCTCAGCTGTAGAGAACCAAATTTCAGATGTACAACATGAACTAAAATAAATTGCAGTCATCACGTCTGCAAAATAAAAGATGACATGTTTGAGGGCTTTTTGGTGGTTCACTAGTTTTAACTTTTGTGGACATTTTGCCTGTGATATTACTTATGATTTTCTATGCTTTTCTTACTGTATAACTAAACAGAGCACCAGCTTCAGGAATTATTTATCCACCCCTTTCACAAGCATTACTTTTATTTATTTGTAAAAAAAGAAAAAAAAGATGTTCAGGACTGCCTTCAAATCAGACTTCTTGAATACGTTTAATTTACACAGTAAAGACATTTATAAGCATTTTCAGAGGCGTATTCCTACCTGGAGCCCTGTGGAAGTTTTGCAGATTGGAGACCTATACATTTAAATTTAATAAATATATTACTAAATAAGTGAGGATAAATAAATACATTATTATGTAGTTTAGAATAGTTAAAAATCCTTTGAACTTCTCCTACATACATATTCACCGATATACATTTTTAAAGAGAATTTAGATATAACATATGCATTATGAAGTGTATAGCAGATGACACGTCATAAATCAGCAATTGCCATTTAACAATAGGAAGTTTTATGCACTCACAAACTACATGTACAATATCCTTGTGCTTACTCCCTTTTTCTGCAATTTATTTTTAAGATGATAATGTATGAAAATTTTCAGACTGCTTCCTAAACTATTCTGTATTCTTCACCAAGCACGGCTATTTATATTCGTTACTTAATGCCATGTTCTCAACACATAGAAAAAGAAAACATTAAAATAACACCCAAAGGTAAATTTTTAGCAGTTCATAGGAATATTTTTATTAAACTATTAAAGTCAATATTCATGTTGGTAGAGTCCAGAATAACATTCTTTAAAAGCCATATAAAAAGGATTTGTTTTAAATCACTGGAACACAGAAAATTGGGCATTAAGGCTAAAATGTCATTCTTCAGCGAGCCTGCTGTGCTTAGGTTTGGCAGTTGACCTAAGAAGCTCAAAACACAGAGGAATGAGTTTCCATTCACTTGAATTAGACAAGGCAAATACTGCAAACCATTGGAATACTGACATCATTAAAAGAAAAAAAAAAAAAAACAACCAACAACAACCAGAAACAACAAACACCACAATTATGCTTTGACTGTATTTCCTCTTTCCCTCCTGTGTTCATGTTGCATACCCAGTGTAACTGAGAAGCAAGATGTGGTAGACTCAGTAGAGGCAGTTTAAGATGTGACTCTTCCATGACACATTCACCCTGATCCTCTGTGGAAATTTCTTCCTCTTTAGCAAAAGTAACAAAAATGGAGAATGGGTCTATTTTTCAGCAGCCATATTTTACAGACTAGTATCTCAGGGCAAATGCTGATGAAAGCAGTTGATATAATACAGCTGACTGAAGTCTGGGGAGGTGAAGACTCTGGAACACAGGGCCAGCTGTCCAGGCAATATGTAGGTAACCCTCCAGAGGAGAAACAGGGCAGACAACAGAGCAGTAGCACCATAAAGCACCAGACCTAGGTCTCCAGAATGCTTTGACTGAAATCCCTGAGTTTTAGCAATATGAAAAGCCACATATTTTAAGCTATGTAAGAAAAAAAGGGGTTTTTTTTTGTAGAAAGTCAATATGCTAAGTTATACACATTTGTACTGTGATGGACTCCTGAAGTCACAGAAAAAATAATAGTATCTGTGTGGTTAGTCATAATGTGGCAATAAAACTTACACATAGGTAACTGCAGAGTGGAAAAAAAAAACAGAAAGAAAAATGCATCCTCTCTCTAGGCAGTAGTATCTGATATCTTTGAGATATATTTGACTGGCATTAAACTTTATAGTAATAATTGAAGCAATTGGTTCTTTTTACTATTATTTAGTAATGTAAAAATAATGTATTAATTTTAAATACAAATATATTGTGTATTTATAATGAATTGGTAGAGACCCCTGAAGTTCATACCGACTTCCCTCTCTTCTACCGTTTATCAGGGATTCTGTGGCTAGTGTGAGACACTAGGAAATTCTTCTATCACACCAATGTACTACATTAACAGTGTTTATGGAAATCTCTACAGGTTTCTAAAGGATTTCCCCTCCTATTCTCCCTGGCTTTTCTGTAGTCTTGAGACCTGTACAAGAAATTTAACATTGTTAAGTGGTCTAATACATTTATTTTAAAGATGACACAGGTAGGGATTAGAGTGCCTTGATGTTTGCCAACTATCCTGAAGTCTCTCTTGACACAAGCCAAAGGTTAAGGCAGAAAAAAAAGAAAAAATATATTTGCATAATTTAAGTGTAAACATCCCATTTACTATTTTGAAAAGTGCCAAAAAAAATCATCTACTACTTTGATATGCACATTTTACTTCTGATATGAACAACTCTCATATTAAATTCCTGAAGCAGAAGGCTCTATTATCGCAATTTAGAATATGTTCCTTTCATTCTGTCAAACCAGATTAAAGAGGACTAGTATGAGAGATTCCTACATTTACAGTCAATCAGATAATGGTTCTGCCGCTTGAAAGTATACTTTCTCTATAACGGAAAACTTTTGCTCACTCTTTTTTCTTAAGAAAACAAACAAGGTGGCTTTTTTTTCCTTCTCTGTCTTTCCTAAATTTCAAAAGCACATCTCAAATATTGGAGACATGCTCAAATATTTTCTCAAAGTTTGGGACAGCAAAGATGGGACAAGAAAGATTAAGACAAGAATGTCTTTACCTGCTTAAAGCCTCTCTGGAAACCTTCAGCCAGAATTATCTTGTTAGCCTTCTGTTTGTTACACAGTGCAGTAATAGGAGCAACAATGTCATTGAAATTTTCCACAAAGCTGCTGTAATATCCTGAAAGTCCTGTGAAAGACTGAGTTTAGGCATTTGGGTCAATCTATAATGGCCTTCACATTTAAGGGATTGGGATACATTTCTTCCTTTATCTCCCAAGTTATTTTTGAACTACATTAGGCTGATTTTCCCTTTGAATAGTGTGAACTCTGTAGGTAGGTTTCCCCAAATAATTCCACACTTTGGTTTGTTTCCAATTTCAGAAGGCGGTGATGTCATCAATGTGAGTTTGTCATGACTGAGTAATCCAGCCAGCATTTAGCTGACCTGCCTGAATATACAGTTGAAGGACCAGTCAGCCTTTCAACATAACCTTGTCTCTCATTAGTGATGAGAACAGGTTTTATTTTTCCTCTATGGAAAGAGGGCTTTCCAGTTAAGTCCAGTGTGCTGGCGTTCTTTTCTCTATGTAATCTGGAGGGCCATCCAAAAAAGAAATGCATCAGTCACAGTGACACGTTGATTCTCCACTGATTTACATGCTACCTTATCTTACTATTTCCTCACAGTATTCTCAGATACAGTTCTGCATCTGAATTGTATCTGAGAATTCAGTTATAAAGATTTAGTTATAAACCCCTACTCTGATGTTTTTCCTACTTCTTATGTATCTACTTCACAAATGACTACAAAACCTCCATGTTTGATTCTGTACCACTCTTTGGTTATGATGTCAAAAATCACAAAATCAATTAGAACTGATTCTTCAAACTTTACTTTTTTATCTTTTATTCAGTTTGAATTCCCTTCTCCCTGCTACATCTGAAGTTAACAACTATCTCCCAGCTGTGATAGGATTTTAACCTACTAACATACACAGTTTTTGGTGTGACCTTGTTCCAAAAAGATTTTTTATTTACTTTTTTAGTAATGTTATTAACCTTTTCCACCACTTCAAAAGACTTTTCCCAACAATTCTGTATCTGCTGATATTTAACAAGAATTAAGAAGATGGACTTCAAGCTCTAAGTAAGTATTTACATAAGAGTTATTATAACTTATCTTTGGAATTCCTTGACAAGATACTGCTCTACAAATTCCTCATGTAATGTAAATTATTATTGACCCACTGAGTATAAACAATGACTACTTCAGCCTCTTGTTCAGTGCTACCGTCCCCAAAATCTCTAATAACATTAAAAAAAAAATCAAATTTTTCATTTAGATAGGTGATTAAGTCAGATTGTATGCCAGGTTATCTAGGGAGGGTAAGTACAGCGAAATGGTAACTTAATCACTTGTTGTTTCAACATACTAGTAACCTGCACTTAAGTGTCCTTTCGAATCTCTCAGCCTAACTATTTGCTTTACCCCATTTAGTTCCACAAATCCTTCAAAACTAGAGTAAATAAATTTATCCCTTGTCTGACAGTATGTTCGTCCACCTTTGGTAGTCAGTGACTACTGTTTCTGTGGCTGTTGAAACAGCCACAGTTTCAACCTCTGCATTAGAAAAAGGACTGTGTCTGCAAAGAAAATAATGTCACATGACCACAATCACAATTTTTACCCTTTTGTGGTGATCATAGAATAAACCAACAATATCCATCAAGACTTCAGGGAATGGCGCCTAAAAGGGCGTGAAGGCAGCTTGAGGAAAATATCTTCTTTTTCTTCTGACATGTCTGAAAATGTCAACTTCTGATAAGATGCAATAGTTTTTCATTTCTCTATGCACATCATACCAATATTTGATTGAGTATTTCATAAGCTTTATCTGAGCTATGCACTATACCTGGTACACACTCTCGATGGATTATAGGTATATTTTTCCTAGATGAATGCCTCTGCGCAAGAACCAACTTCTGGGAAGAGTATCTCCATATTTTCCCTTAACATTTCAGGCTTAGATTTATAGTTTAGTAAGTGAGAAAGCTTTTCCAGGTTCTTAGACAAACTCTGCAGGAATTTTGTCTATACAGATGTTAGGTTCATCCAGTCCTGCTGGCTCCTTGTCTCATGCATATCATACTATGCTTGAGTATGCTCAGGAGTTCTTTAGTTTTCTTCTTCCTGTTTGTAATGTTACTCCTGTAACATAAGCCTTTTTCCCCTCCTGTACATGTCTCCCCAAAATCTAAAGACACACAGTGGGTATTTCTTCCACTGAAAATTATTAGATTAACTAAATAAGACAGATTTTTAAAAAAATCGCTACAAAAGTATCATCTATCACCTGGGAAAATCACCCTGTCCTTATAAATTGCCATGCACATGGATCTTTCTCTGATCTCACATCCCAAAGCTATGCATTGGAGCTATGCATCTTCCCGTCATTGGGGAAAGAGCCACAGGAAAGTTTTAGTCTAGGAGATTTAAACACAACCATAATGGATGATTCTTATTGTGAAATACTTCTGTGTTGTTTTGTAATGGTGTGACATTATACAGCATTTACCATCTTCACAGAATAAGAGGGTTCCTGAATTGAAAGCATGAATTCCTACAGTTGAAGATAAGGGCTTAATAATTCAGCTGTAATAACCAGGTGAGTGTAACAGGTGTTGTGGATCAAATGCACAGAGGACAATACTGGGATTGCACTAGCACTGCAAATAAGGGATGTCTGTTGAGAAAAAAAATGCAAATACCTTTTGAAACATGCAAATACCTGTTGAAACAGTG
Organism: Aptenodytes patagonicus; assembly: GCF_965638725.1. Lineage (NCBI taxonomy): Eukaryota > Metazoa > Chordata > Aves > Sphenisciformes > Spheniscidae > Aptenodytes > Aptenodytes patagonicus. Next base: position 40,921,598 of record NC_134955.1, on the reverse strand, counting down.
CAATGTATTAAATGCAGTTAAAATGTATTTTTATACCACCAATAGAAAGCACCAGCTGCCTGAGATACCAAAATCACATTGGATTTTCTGGTTTATTTTGTGCCTGTATTGCAACGTGTGTCAGAGTCTGCAAATTCTCAGAAAAGGAACGTCGTCTTTGTGTAAGATGCAGAACTATGCATATTAATTGAACACAATAAATATTTGCAATCATAGGAAAAGAACACTTGTTGTTACAGCAGTTGTTGTATTAGATAGTACCCAAGGGCACTAGTGGTTAGGATAAAAGCACAGGTACGTACAACTTCATAATTTGTGCATATGGTAGATTTGCTGGTGGGTTCTGGCAAGGAAAAGTGCTCTATAGCAGTATGGAAATGTGGGTAGCTCAGAAGGCCCAGAGGTATTTGTACTATGCTGTGACCTATTTTGTTATATGTTCATCAAAATATATGAAACTGAAAAATTCTGAGTTGGTAATAATTTTTTTTACGATAGCTCATGTTTCTGACAGCCAAATTCAGTATAATAGTTTAGTACGGCATTTCCTTACCATCTAAAATATTAATACAAGATTGACTAAATATGTCTTCTAAAGTCTATATGGCCCAGAGGTTATTAAGAAATCCTGGTTTTGTCTTCAGGGGGTTCAGTCTACTTTCCATACCTGCAGATAGCTTTTGTGTGCTCAGCTTTTGAAGGATGGATCTTTTTCAAGGCAAAGGCAGAGGAATGCTAATAAATCACATCTTTATGAAATATTCATTAATTCAGGGTGTTCTTTACAAGGCTGCTGCCAAGGCAGTGCAGGGTGACGAATTACATTTTACACACACAGGAAATGGTTGACAAGATACATTGTCTATACTGAGGGTTTCCTGAATGGTCACATACAAAGCTAACTAACAAAAGTTGTTTACACTATTAAGCAAGTAGGACAAAAATGCAGCTGTCTATATCCCTGCCAAGTTCCTGTACCTCCTCTTTTATAAAGAGTTTTCCCTCCTGGCTTAGTTCTACTTTTTTCTTGTAACAAATTTTGTTCTTATGAGGTGCTTTACTTAGAATGCCAGTGGAATGAAGTCAGATGGTAAGAAAAAAGTGAGCCAGCCTTGTGGCCTTTGTTACATCTTATGAGAGGATGTGGACTTGCCTTAAGGTCTCTCTTATTCATGTGTCAGCAGTCATCAGAAACACACTGCACAAAAACAAGCTGAATGTTCCTTCACTAGAGAGTGAAATGGAATCTCTTTCTTGATTGCCTCTTTCATCTCTTTAGCACTCCAAAAGCAACCCCTGGGTAGCAAGGACACTGGAATCAGTATGACTATGCTCCATCTTGCCCACAATTGCGCCCTAACACAGCATCATGACAAAGGATGGTGTTCTTGTGAAATCACTCAAAGGGCACATCTTTCATTACAAGGTACATATCTTTTGACTGGCTCAGTAAAAGAGGAATGACATAGATTTACGAAGACTCAAAGGCAAAGTTTGCAGAAAGTAGCCATTAAAATGTAATGGAACTCTTTCTCTTCAGGGGAGCGTACAAAATGTACAAGAGCTGGGTTTTGTCCCAGACATGAAAGGAAAGACAAGATGTAAGGACTGTGATTTAATTAGACTGCATCTTTATTAACTCATCTGGGAACTATGCAGGTCATCTTAATTATTTCCACTTTCTGGAGGGCAAAAACCACCATACTCAAACTCCACACCTTCTGGACCTTTAACAGGGTGTTTGGAGACTTACTGCTCTCTGTTTGTAAGAAGGTGAAGGGGCTGCTGAGAAAAGAAATATCCCCCAGTCTATCTACGTATCATATATATTGGCGGTCTCCATTTTGTTCCTGAAAATTTCTTGATGATGGTTCTATCCAGGACCATTCTCAATTCCCATAAACTGAGAATGAGATTCTGTATGGGTTTTCCTTGATAATACATCAAGTATCTTGGTTATCTTTGTTCACTCAAAGCAGATTCCTAAACAGTTCACTCTTTTGTCTAAATATGCATATATATACACATTGTCTGGGAAGAGGAAAATTTAATATTTTCCCATTTGTTCATCTTTGCACTTTATTTAACATTAGAGCTCTTGTGTAAAAAAATCTGTGTAGAATTCAATCATCCCATAAGCAGTCAGGAGTCTCAGAGAGCACAGGTAATGCCTTTCCCAAGCAAAGCTTGATTGCAAGCCAGCAGAGTGCCTGTGAAAAAATATTCCTGACACTGTCATCTACCAGAAGCTCTGTTATTTCTTTTGGCAGTAGCCATAGTGCCTATCTTGTCTTTGTTTCCTTATCATACTTTCTCTGTGGTTCCTCTTCCCAGTGAATCGTTCAACTACCTGTTATCCCAAACCTTAACTTAATAAATAAATTTCTTATCTTTTCGATTCCACTGCAATGCCTGGTCAAGGCTTTGTTTCACCTCCTGGACTTGGTGCATGCTGTCTCCTCTCTTCTCACCTGTCTGTTCAGCCTCTGATGTTGTTCCTGGGTACAGTGTCCGACACCTCTAATTCTCAGCAGTCACACACTCTGTTACACCAGGTTCCTAACTGGTACATGACCCCAGCCTCTGTACTGTACTTTTGACCACATTGAATAAGCCTGGCTATGCATGGTTTTTTGAAGACACTTTATACTTTTTGAATGTATCCTATGTGACCACATTGCAAATATTGCAGCTTCATCTCCAAAGATACAATGACTGAATCAAGATTTTCCAAACTTCAGAAAAGGCTAGGACACCAGGATGCTTTTCTATTTTGTTGATACTGTTACTATTGCTGTAGGTTTATTTTGCATTTATGTGTACATCTTATACTTCCAAAATACATACACAGTTTGAGAACAATATGGATGTCCTACCCTGAAAATAAAATAAGCTCCTTCCTACTAGCTTCCTTTCTATAAACAATGTTTGTGCTTGATTTCAAAATTCTTTTTTTCAGAAAAAACCCTGAGCAGTACCTTTTGTATTAGGTAGCGGAAAAAAAAGTTGTTATGTGATGCCCTATCAGTAATTTAAAATTGGGAATATCTGTTCTTTTCTTAGCTCTGTCACAAGTAGCCACTGTGTAGTTTTATATCTGGTGGCTGATGTGAAGATTTTGAATTCTGAATTAAGTTTGTGATGGTAAACAGTGTATACTAGACTTTTTTCCAAGAAATCTAGATTTATCCACTAAAGATCAGCTCAGAATCTAATCACATACTTAAGGAACAACTTGAATGGGTTTTAAGACTGCAATACATTTTAAAGTGCTTACCTGAGGCCAAATCCAGCTGATCACTAAACAGATCTTGTTTGCACATAAATATGCAATACCTTCTGTTTTCATAATTAACATGTATGTAATTAAGAAAAAATAATTTTAAATAGCAATTTAAACAAAACAACTTGTGTTAGGAACAAGAAAGTAAGGTATTAATTTGTATTTGCTTCTTTTTCACATCCGTATGAGTTTCTGTTAACTTATGTATAACCCATTTATTCTGGAGCAACAAAATGCAGTCCCCTAATCATTGTGGGTCAAATTCTCCTGAACTTCACCATTGTCACCATGCTGAAGTTCATGAGCATAAACTAGCAGAATTTACAGGCATGCTGACTACAGGAAAAGAACATTTTCCTTTATATAGCAGGGTCATAAGCAATGAATGGAGACTCTCAATACTATTGAAATGCATGATAATTAAAAATGAGAAGTCCAAGAAGTAAGTCTAATGGGAAATGTTCTGTAATTTGTTTCAGTTTCTAAGGTCAATTTTTAACACATTCAAACAAACTTTCATTTGAATCTTTTCCGCTCACTAGGGAACATACATCATGGAAGTATCACTGAAGCATGTCATCTGGCTTTTCCTCTGCTCATAATCTCCCCCATCCTTGAAATGTCCCCTATACTGAGGTTATGAAAAGAGAGGTAGAGGAACTAATTTGGATATCCATATGCCTTCAAGCAATTGTGGGAGATTTTTGTTCCCTTGACACCAGCTGAGCTGGACAAACTGAGCCAGGAAATGTGTCCCTGAATCTTTACTCCTCCCTGCTGAGTGAAGATAGTTCCTCACTGGACAAGTTAAGTCCCCATGCCCTTTATAAAGTTGGCTGCAGAATGCTCAAATGAAATAGAAAGTTAAATAATAATTAACACTTTCATAGATTTTACATGTTTAAAGCAAAAGAGAAATCAACTATTTGATCAAATTAGATTTGATTCTTTTTCTCCAAGTTTAATTTCTTTCTATGTGTCTTTTATTTTTAGTCTTACTATAAGTAGTAAAAACTAATTGAGGGCTTTTGAATTAGGGCTTTTATACCAATATTAAAATATTCATATTTATTACTGATGCTAACATACTTTTTTCTTTGTTTTACTTTGTGAAATGACTATCTTGAATCTACAGTATCATTTTGATAGTATTTTATTCATGCTTATTTATGATGCTGAGTTTATTTCAGCAAATTCTAAGCTTGAAACTTTTTGACTCAGCTCAAAAAGGTGCAGATGTAACCTCACAAGAAACAGGTTTCCATAGGCTTTTTCCAGATGATAGCAATGTCATAATCAGCTAAAGACATGGGGTTGCACTCTGCAAATTATCAAAAGTATGATGAAAGCTTTCCTTTTCTCTTTGAGCTCTTAAAGTCAGAGATGTAAATTGGCCATGACAGCTTCCAGGCCTGACTGAGGAACCCATATTCTTACATTTAGCATCAGTTCTCCCAATATGTGCCAACTCCTGCAATGACATTGAGGTTTGAAAATCTGAAATGTGGACTAGGGAACACTCATGGAATTACCTTACAGCAATACCCCTAAGGCCATAGCTCAAGAGGAATTTAACAAAAAGATTATGCCTAGTAATAAGTGAAAACAGCACACCTCTTTCATTTTCAACATCTTTCTATATAATGACTTTCTTACAAAACAGCAAGAGCCAGGAATTCATACATCTACTGCATATTCACCGACAGATAGCAAAAGGCACTGGTGCCTTTTGACATACATATGCTTTCCTTTTGCTTCAGTGGAGGATAGAAGGCTTAAGAATACCTTCAGGGTAAAGATTGTATTGAAAATCTGTATCTGCACTCATGGCATGAGTTTTGAATTAAAATACGTATACTGATTTGGATTTATATTTTTGATTTTTTTTCCACTTTGGATAAGTAATTTAGGATGAGCATGAAAAGCATGAAAATATTTCATCATAGATGAGATTTAATCTGAAAATTGCCTGCAAAAAAATGGATGTCATATTCACCACTAAATACTGTCATAAAATTCAGGAAGAGAGCATGGCCTGGGGAAAAACCCCCACATTTAGAAAGAAAATATGTGTTTAAAGCAGCAAATGGCAAATCGTGGTGATAGCCTTTGTGGGTTCTGAAGTTTGATTCTTTCCAGTGTGTCTTGAAGAATCTAGTAGTGGTGATTTATGACACACCTCAGAAGTTGTGTTGCTGGGTTTCTGTTTGGAATTTATTCTACAGAATCACCTTAAGAGCTGAATAGACACTAACTGTAAAATCCCTCCAGTGTATTTTTCCCAAGGAGCTATTTCTCTATATATGTGAGTAAATACACAATAATCTAAGCAACGCTATCTTTCTTGTTGCTTTTCTGAGCCATCCCCCTTGGTGTCCATGGTTATGAGCTCATCAAATACGTTAATGTTAATCTTTTCTTGTTTAATGTGAAAAAAACCCCAACAACTCAAACATGGGAGAGGGAGTACAATAAGCATGGGACTATAATCAGTTGGTATTTTTTCTTATACGAGCAAAATATTATGAAGATCATCCCTATGTTGTGTTGCTTCTCCCAAAAGAAACAGCACAGAATGTAGTGTACAGTAAGTAAAAAGCCTGAGATACATGAATCAGTATCAGTTTCCTTCTTTGGACCCTTGAGTAATCTTGAAATACTTGAAAGAAATAATTTTGAAAGAAATAACCTTGAAAAATTAGCTTGAAAGAAAGATTACATCTTTTTTCTTTCTTTCTTTTTTCATGTCTAACCTGTGTTATTGGGCTGATTCACCTGTGAGCACGTTGACTTGATTCAACTTTAGCAGAGCAATAACAATGCAAATACTAGAATTTGGAGCAGACTTCCAGACTAATCCAAGAGTGAATTGTTCATTGGACTGATTGCCCTCCTTGGAGAAAGTGAGAAATAATTTCTCTTCCACTAAGTTTGTCTTTTTCTCTGAATGTTATGTTATCTACAAAGATAAAGGGTGAGTATGTAATATCCAAGATGTGCTTAGTCATTGTTTGAAGAACTAGATTGAAGGTTTAACTGCCGTGCCATGCTGCTTCTTACTTAAGTGCTCAGAGGTTTCTTTCTTTTTTTCTTTGTTGTTGCAACCCTCCTTTTGCAAAGATATACAGAAGTGCTACTTCTAGAATTTGATGCCTATTTTGAGAGTTGGAGTTTTCATATAGATTTCTAACGAAGGTATTGCTAACAGAAAGGTTACTATATGTTTTATAGTTGTACTTTATTATTTGCTAGGTTGCGATGATGGGGGCAATAATTATGCTTTGAATGTTTGAAGGTGGCATTGCTGTGGACTTGGAAGCTCAAGAAAAGAAATCACAGACATGGTTTATGCATCAGCATTTTAACTTTTTTTTTTTCCTTTTTGAAACCTCATCAGTAACTTGTGATCCAGAGATTATCATCTCTGCTAGAGTATCAAGGATTCCTGAAATGTTAGCTCAGAAAAAGGCTATCAAAAGGCCCTATCTGTTACTCAATTTTGGCACAATTTGGAGTAAGGGGATCTAGCACAGGCTATTTCCAAATCCTGAGTCAAAGAACAGGTGGGGAGAAGACATTTCCTGCTTCACAAGTGTGGACCCTACCCTTGGTTTTATCTAGTGTATGGGAAGAAAAGTGTTTAAATCCTCTAAAGATCCCCTTCTCTTTTTCTGGTTTGCTCAAGAGTTTAGGGAGAGATGCTCAGGCCCCCAGGTGAGGTGAAAAGAAGGAATCTTCCTTAATGCTAGTTCATGTAACCAGTTTGGAAAAGCAAATCAAAACCAACACTTTGCAAGCCAAGGTTTTCCTGGGTGCTGGCTCACATCCATTACAAGCATCTGGGATCTTTGATGGTATAGAAAATTTCAATATGAAAAAAAAAAAGTAGAGATATACCTCTCATATTCTTTAATACTATACCCTCCCGTTCATAGTCTAACCTTTTCACATAAGTCATCATCTCAGCATCAGAGTGTCCAGGCTCTTTCACCAACCCCTGTTGCAGTCCCTTCACTCCCAAACTCCACTTTCTACCAAAGCAATCCAAGAAATAAAATATCCAAGTATCACAGATAATGTTGTACTGAAATCTCTTGACCTTAATTTCAGGATTAAAAAAAAAATAAATGTCTTTTATCATCCTTTCAGTTAATCAATGCTGACTAATGTTATCTTCCAGTTTAATCACCCAGGTAGAAAAATAGTATCACACTCTGCAATGACCTATATATGACTAATTCTTTTAAGTTGGGTGCGCAAATTGGCAAGGCTCATTTTCTCCCATATAACATTCACCCCTGACAAAAACAGATGGTAGCAACATGCCTACAAGTTAGATGGGACCTCTGATAGGAAGGGTTCAATTTAATGATACAGGATTGTACCTCTGGTTCAGTGATCACAGTATGTACCTTTAAGCCAACAAACTATTTAGCAACTGACTGCCTTCAAAGCTTTTTTTTTTTCCCACCCTTTCTGTACATAAGCCTTCCCATCACTTTGCTGAATGTACATGTAGTGTTCTAGAGAGAAAAATCTTATATGAATGGCATTTTCAAGTTTGTGTCCTGAAGGTAATAAGCATTGTGTACTAGCTGTGGAAAACTAGTGATGGGACCATTAGAACACAGTTCAGGCTCCTATAACACTACAATTTTTAAAAGGACTTGTTGGGTTTATGGAAATTTTCATGCAATTTTGTGAACTTCTGGCTCCAAAGACTAATTTGGTTCACCTAAAATCCCAGTGACAAAAAGTTTTGGGGAAATCCATATGGAAATAAGGAATACGGAGGAGATGCTTTTTAAGCAGAAGATTTCTTTTCAACCTTAATCATTTAAAGTTGTGCTGTGATTATTTTTGCCTCTGTGTGTTTGTTCTTGAAATATTTATTCACTGCTGGATAGCTTCCAAAAATTAGAGGTGGGAAGGAGACAATGTCTTGCTGAATATCAATATTTGGGAGAATCAAATAGTTGATGTTTCCAGTCAGGAAATAAAATCTGATTATTTATAACTTTTTATGGTGTTTTGCAGCATCTATTCTTTTTTATTATTATTTATAGATTTTTTCTAATCTATTCTAATGAAGCAGATGTGAAATATTGAAAAGCAAGCTACAAATAGGTATCAGGCACCAGGGATATTTAGGGTTATTAAACAAAATGCATATGTGTGCTTTTGTATGGGTGTTTCTGTATGCATGTGTAAAAGAGAGAGCAGAAATAGGTATCTACCATTTCTTTATTGCATTCATCTGTCCAACTGTATAAGCAATTCCTTGAGGAGATTGCTGCATGAAAAGTCTGCTTCTGATTTTGTTATGTTGCTGTAATAGCAGAGGTAAAGATCTAGCAGAAATCTACTAAATCTACTGTTCAAAATTAACAGAATATTTTTCTACATTTTAATACTCTCGTGTGCTCAATTAATATCTTATTTTAGAACCTGAGTGTGCTGGTTAATGACTGAGCCTTTGAACATTAACGTTAACACTGCTGTCCTAAACCACTACCATTAGCCTGCAATGCAGCAAATTGTTGACAGCTATAACAAAGCGTCACATCTTGCTGCCTTGTAAGCCCAGGATTCTGAAATGCTCTCTGTCGCTGCATAGTTGAGCAAATAGTATTCCTTTTTAATACTGCCACTCAAAACAATCAGAACAACCAGTTGATCACCTGGAATTGATTTTCACAATTTGCTTTTTTAAGCAATACCTATGAAGTCTGCTTACCTGCCAAATATTTGAAGCTATTTGTATTTAATTGGAGTCTATGATCCATGAATGTGTGAAAAAGTAGGCGATTTCTTTGCCATGTAAGTGATCTTTTGTCACAGGGTAGCAAATACTGCCAGATGACGTGTTGCTCCATCCTCACCTCATTTCAACTGCTGTTTCACAGCATTGTACAGATGAAATGCAATAGCTGTTGTATATCTACTGATTTTCAGCTCTAAATTAATGTAATCTGCAGTGCAGCAGTCATTCTATGAATCCAAGGCTGTACATTCAACTGACTGGTTTTCCAACAGAAGGCTGGTTTGTTTTAGTCTTCCCTGTTTATAGCTACATAAATTGAATCTTAGTCTTATGTGGAAGCATTACTGCTTTAAAAGTTATAACCAGTGCAGATCAAAATACTGATTCACTCCTGCACAGCTAGTTTTCGTGTCTAACAGCTACACATGTGCAGTGGCCTGCAAAACTATTCAAATATCACATTAATATCTTTAAACATATGACACTTAATGAGAGATAATTTTCCACAATGTTCAATGACAGGAACTGCTAAAAGCTAGAAACTAAGCTATAAAGATTGTTGGTCTGAACATTTTATTTAGCTTTTTTTGTACTGGTCTGGGCTTTTTTTTATTGTCGCCCCCCCATTGTAAATACTGACCCCACCTTTGTTTTCATTAATAAACCTTGTTGTTCATTTCAAGAAAGCAGAACATCTGGCTAATACTTTTTAAGTATTCATAAGTAAAGATTGATACTGTAGTCCTTTCTCAAGGAACATCAGAATTAATCAAGAGCAGAACATGAAGATTTGGTTTTGATGAAAAAAATGCAAATATGAAACACCTCAAGCTGCAGTTTCAAGTACACTGTCAGCTAGCACTGCTGCCTTAAGCAGCAGTCCTGACCTCCTTCTCTACCTGACAGCTTATTCTCACCCCGCTTTGCTTCCTCCCTTGGGCTAGCAGAAATGTTTGCGCTGCTGCTCATTGAACTAGATCAGGGAACCAATCAGAGGTAAAACTGCCTTTTTTTTTCCAGATTAATTTTAACTCAGATCAGATTCTCAATTTGGTTCACCACAGGATTGCATAAGCAGGAAAAGGCTGCTTGCCTGTGGGAAAGGAAGGGTGAAATGCCAATTCATGTAGCATAAGTATTATCTTAAACTATGGTTCGAGAGTTATCAGGAATTTGCCTCATTCTTGCTGTTCCCATACACAGAAATTTGAAACCTTCTGTTCAAGCCCGACTCCTTTCTGGAGTTAAATCAAAATTTAACTTTTGATTAGCTAAGGTTTTTTTTTCAGAATAACCAGTGGACCTCCTCAGCTATCCACGCCATCTTTACTCAACAGGTACACATGTAAACAGTATGACTTACAGTAAAGATATAGTATAGCACACAGAGAAAAGGTGTTCAGTCTCATGACATCAGCAAGTACGTTATAAACTTCCTCTCAGAAACTTAATGAGCTCCATTTTAAAAACATTTTTTTTTTTTCGCGGCTCTTATTGAAGTTTTGCTAGAGAACCTTTCTGCTCTGATGGAAGCCTTCTTCTATCTTTATGCCTAAAATTATTCTATGCATTAAAAAGAGTGTTGTAGCTTGGATTTGAACCCGGGCCTTTGCAGAAATCACTAACATTGTCTTACAGAAAACCCTAGGAAGCATGTAAAGCTGAGATATCAATATTTTTTGAGAGTGTTAAGCAACTTTAAATTGTTTCAAATTATGGTAGTGTATTTGGTTTATGTGGCAAGGTTTTGGTAGTGGGGAGGCTGCAGGGGTGGCCTCTGTGAGAAGAGACTGGGGACTGTCCCTGTGTTTGGCACAGCCAGTTCCAACTGGTTCCAAAATGGACCCACTACTGGCCAAAGCTGAGCCCAATCAGTGATGCTGGTGGTGCCTCTGTGATAACATATTTAGGACAGGGTAAAAAGTACTGTGCAGCAGCTGTGAGAGAGAGGAGCGAGAAAAATGTGAGAGAAACAACCCCACAGACACCAAGGTCAGTGAGGAAGGAGGGGGGAGGCGGTGGTCCAAGTGCCGAAGCAGAGATTCCCATGCAGCCCACGGAGGACACCATGGTGAAGCAGGTCATCCCCCTGCAGCCCATAGAGGACCATGCTGGAGCAGATATCCACACTGCAGCCCATAGAGCACCCCATGCTGGAGCAGGTGGATATGCCTGAAGGAAGCTGCCACACATGGAGAGGACTTCACGCAGGAGCAGGTTTTCTGGCAGGAACTGTGGCCCATGGGGGACCCATGCTAGAGCACTCTGCTCCTGAAGGGCTGTATCCCATGGAAAGGACCCACGCTGGAGGAGGGGAAAAGTGTGAGGAGGAAGGAGCAGCAGGGATGAAGTGTTCTGAACTGACTACAACCCCCATTCCCCATCCCTCCTGTGCTGCTTGGGGTGCAGAGGAGGTAGAAGAGTCGGGAATGAAGGAGCAAAGTTGAACTTGGGAAGAAGTGGGGGACGGGGGAGGAAGATATTTTTAGTTTTGTTTTTGTTTCTCAATATCTTTTTCTACTTTTAATTGGCAATAAATTAAATTAATCTTCCCCAAGTTAAGTCTGTTTTGCCCATGATGGGAATTGGTGAGTGATCTCCCTGTCCTTATCTTGATCCACAAGCTTTTCCATCTCATTTTCTCCCCCTGCACTGCTGAGGAGCGGGATTGAGAGAGCAGCTTGGTAGGCACCTGGCAGCCAGCTAAGGTTAACCCACCACAGGTAGTAATAGTAATAGTTGGAACTATATTTGCAGCACTTTGGTGAAAATGAACAAAAATTCAATCTTGAATTGGTCTTGTAGTATTTAATATACTATTGTTCATTCTACAAAAAGTTATCCGATTTAGAGTTGAAAATGTACAAATCTTCTGTTTCTCTTAGAGGTACTATTTAGATCTAATTATCATTAAACTACCAGTTGAATTTTTGACTTAAGAACAGACTGGAAATGATTTTCAAATTCTTTTTTTTTCCAAGGCACTTGTAAATGATCTTGGGTAAAAAAAAAATAGGGTAACTCTCATATGTCATCTGTTCCTGAAGAATGTATGTTCTCTGGGAAACAGATTTCATAAAAAGAGCTGCCTTTGTAAAGGTTCAGCTAAATTTTCCAATTTTGAAACCAATTCAGGGAAAAAACCAAAAAAACCCAAATAAACACAAAACCAAAAACCCAGAACAACAACAACAACACAGAAATTTGCTTTGAATTTCAGTTGAATGTATTGAATTTGAGCATATCTCAAATACCTTTGATTTGAAACTCAGAGGTTCAAATAGTTCATATTTAAAATGTTCTCTGTGGTCCATCCCTACTTTCAGTATGATTTAAGTAGTAGAAATGAGGGTGAAGGTCCTAACAACAAATTAATACAACAGGGACTAATGACCAGCAGATGTTAGGAACATTATGTCTGTCATCCAGCACTTCTAACTGGGAAAAGAGTACATTTTTATCCTTTCCTTAGAATAAGCACTTTTATAAGAGCAATCCCACTACATCATAGTGAAATTTCACCTTGGGTTTGATAAAGTCACTATAATTTTTAATTTGGTTTGAAATTTGTAGTTCATTTAAAAGGTGTTTCATGAACATCTGGATACAAACTCAGTAATGAAAAGACTTTAATGAACAAAATATTTAAGACTTTTGGAATGTTTCTGATTAATACTCCCAGATTTTATGTCCTCAAAGGCTGGTGACAAGAGTACCCTGGAGATTTTAGTTTTTTTTCAAGATGTGGAATGCAATTTTGTTGTTTTGTTGTGGTTGGTTGGTTGGTTGTTTTAGAAAGAATCCATGTCTCTCAGTTCATGTCTGGGTTACAACGTTTTCATGTTACCTCCTCAAGGCAAACTGTTGATGATAAATCTATGATCCAAAGCCATTGCCCTTGGCTTGCCTGGATGGAACCTTCAGCTAGGAATATGTAAGGGATGAGGTGATCAGCTTTTTTTCTGTCCATTTGTATCAATATGCAGCAAAATACTTGATAAGAGCTTTATGAAACTGTTAATAAATCTTGCAGCTTGAGCAGTGAGTGCATGTCCTACAAATGAGGATTAAAATTAACATCCCTTGTGAAAAGAATGTGAGGAGTTTCTGCGGTGAGCTGTTTTTAATAAACAGCAGAATTAAACATCTGACTTCAGACAGGGGTCCTTTTTTAATTTTTGAAAATTTGGGTTTACTACTAAACCCACTTTCATTACTGTATTAATGCCTATTGTAAAAGTAACCCACCCCCATGCATTCAAACTGCTTACATCAGCTAGAGTGTATTCTTAACTACCAAAAAAGCTTAACTTTCAAAAGTACGTGATTAGTGCTACTGCTAATCAGCTAAACAAGTAAGAAAAAGGTGTTATTGACTTCTCAGGGACTAATAAACGTACTTATATTCTCTGATAAATAGAGCCCTCATAGTCTGAATGGTCCGGAGCGTAATCCAAAACACAGTAAAACACTCCTCAATTTAGAGGATGAGAACAGAGCTGAAACACACACTAATATATTAACCCTTATCATCACAGATAAGACAGAGCTTAGCTCTTAAGCAAAAGCTAATTGTCACTGTCCTTCATATTAGGTAGAAAAAGAAATGGTAATGTTGTTCACACATCTTTCAGATAGCTTTCAGCTATCTCTCCTGGAACATGTCCGTAAAGTTTCAGTTCTGCAAAGAAAGTGCTTATAGTCAGAACAAAAGTAAGTAGCCTTTCCAGTCCAGTCTAGGCTGGCAGAGTTTGAAAGGACTTGGGACTCATTCTTGAAGTTTGAAGAAACACCTGAATAGGCAGGTAACTAGCAAAATGATGATAAACTTCAGAGAAATTAGAACTGAGGAGAATGCTTGCTAAATGTGTGATATAGAATATGTATTTGAAAATATACAAACAATTGTTCTTTAACCCTGAGGTCATCTTATTAGTTTAACCAGTTCTGCCTTATTTTTTCATATTAGCCGATTGACATGTTTTTTCTAAGAAAGATTAATTTGTATTATAATATTTTATATGTAAAATATATTTTACACATTAGTTATAGTGCAAAATGCTTAATAAATGTTATTGATCCAAACTTCTTATTTGTAAATATTGGTAAAAGTTCACAGTAAAACTGAAAATTGCATGCACAGGGAATGTAATGTATTTTGATTGTAAAAGGTCACTTAAGAAGCTAACATTGATTTCTTTTGGATCTGTGAAACTTGAACTGTGGTGAAATAGTGGCATTGAAGTTTTATTCAAGAGAAAGGTATTAAGACTGTTCTGCCTTAGTGAGTTTTAATGTTTTTTCATGATGAACTTTAATGGGATTTTTCTACTGAAATGTCCTTTTGTTTTCAATAGTTCTTAATTGTCCCAGGTTTAACAAATCACTTCTACACTGTAATATCTGACGGATGTTCAGAAGAGGCCACTGTCTACTAGAATAGCAAGGAAAATCTGACTTCTTTTGTATAAACAGTGAGAAAAGCTTGACAGAGGAATATTTCAATGTCTGAATTGACTTCTTTTTCCCACATCAGTTTTGGGGATTCCCCTCCTTACACCTTAAAGCTGTTGTCATAAAAAGTCAAAAGTGAGGTAGGTATAAATTAGGTAACTATAAGAACTCTCTTTCTTATCAGAGAGAGTATGAGAGAGACCATGAAACAGATATTGAGTCTAATATTAACTTTATAAATGAGGGAGATGAGAAAGTCAATGCAAATCTGATGGGAATATATTTTGATATTTCAGTGTTTGAGCAAGAAATACTGATGGGTTTGATCTGGTTCAAAATCACTAAGTCAAAAGATTTGCGGATGCATATGATTAGCTGTCTCATATTAACAGTTTTGCATGATCTGGTAAATCCAGCATCCATGTAAGTGTCTTTTTAAAATAAAAAGCTGTATTTCAACTGGTCCTACTCCAGCTAAGCATCACTTTGCTTTCTCAGTCATAGATGATCAATGTGGATTCCTGTTACTGTCCCTCTGTAAGTTTGGCAACTGACCATTAAGTGATCACAGTGTGTTTGTTATAAGGAACTATGGTCTAACACTGTTGCCTGAAGGAAGCAGAAGGCAGGATCTTCTCAAAAGAATTGCTAGAGGATGACTACAGGCTGATGACACAAATGAGGTGCCTTTTTGAAAACTCAAGGGAGATTAAAATTCAGATGAGTTAAGAATCCTGATTGTAGACACTGCTATTCTTCAGTGTTTCTCAGTGCATTTTTGCTTTTCGTAATCTTTAAAATGATCATTCTGAAGAAGAGGTATGCTCACCCATTATGAACGTGCCTTTTCAATAAGTGGAATGTGTCACTGCTTCTCTTTGAGCTTCCGTTCTTCTTTTGTAGTCTTCGTGTTTGCTCAGGTTCATCTGTAGGAACATCTTTGTTGTAAGACTGTATGAGAATTCTTCCCTGTTACCTCCATTTAAAGTGTTTTCCTCATATTTATTGATAATAATATGGTGAATTTTATGAGATGATTTCAGGATATCCTCTAAGGCTTGTGTGGGCCTTCAGACAGTCATTTGTAACAGCACAGCTGACTGAAAAAAACCTGGTTTCTGAACTCTGGAATTTATATATTAATGATATCCCTGAGTCAATATAGATGAGAGATTATTAGGAGGTTTTCACCACTTGAAAGATTGTTATGAGTTATATGGTTATATTAGTGGAAAACTAGATTCTGAGAAGGGCAATACTAATTAAATTGCTTCAATTTTTTCAATGTCTGGTGACTGTGCAGAGACCGAGATGTGGACTTGTAGAAGACATACCTGTTACACAGGCTCTTGGGTCCACACTGGATCCCTTGTTCACAACAAATATTATTAAGCGGGCATAAAAGTACAAGATCATCTTAGAAGCATGAAATATTTCATAAATATTCACTACTGGAAGAGTAAACTCATGAACCATTTTCAAGCCCTTTTCTATTAGTTAGGATAGGAATATAGCTGTAAGGCTTGTCTGGACAGGTTAAGCTTTGTAAGTATAATATTTCAACCAGCAGTCAAGGCAGTAGTTAAGGCTGACCAAATACACTGGGGAGGTGTTTTTTATTTATTTATTTATAATTAAAAAAATATATATCTGTAACCCCTCTGCCAGCCTGATTTATCATATTTAAATTTTCTTTCAAAAGAGGAAGACTTCAAAATTCTTTAAAAGCACTGAAGGCAAATATTCAGGCTTATTCCTTCAGAACTTAGCCTTTATATGATGTCTCATGTACCAAAAAGTAAGCCAACAAGCAGTCATCCTGGTATCAGGTCTTTTCTGCATATTGTGAGCTCCTTTCTTGGGGTAATGTTGACCTCTAAGCTCACTTATAAAAGGATTCTATAGGTCCTATTCACAGGTGGCTGCTATTAAAAGATTAAAAAAAAAATAAATGTCTAATATAGATTTTTTATTCTCCTGTCTGATTTCCTTGTCCAAAGGAGATGTAATTAAAGCGATAAGTGTGCTTTTGGTTTGTAGCCTAATCTGAATGCTGAAATTAGGAGAAAGGATCTCTTCAGCTTTAAATGCAACCTGGTACATAACTTTTTCCATGCTGTCTACTAATAAATTAAATACTCTTTCAGGGTGCAAAAGCAGACTTGTGAATTTCCTACTTTACTCGAGTAAACCAGCAGAATATTCAGAAGTTACTGAAGAATTACTTGAGAAACTGTTGATGAATGCAAATGAAAAAGAGGACAACATGACATGTTTGTTTATAACAGAAATCTTGCCTATTTCTGTACAAAATTCAAAAGAGCAAAACCAGCAGAAACTAGAAAAGGATCTAAAACAACACTGGAGAGATGATAAGTGCATAGTGAGTATTTCAAAACCCAGGAGTAGGTGAATGAATAGGGAGCTGATTGGTTTTGAAATGAGAAGCTCAGATGACATGGCTACAAATTACAAGGTATATAAAATGGAGTACAGCTTTAAGTGTGCTGAAGACAAACATGGTAATAGCATGGGGAAAGGAATTTTGAAAGCAAATGGTAAGATTTAGCTTCCTTTGTTCTATTGTAATAATACACAACAACTATTTTCAGGTGCAATAGTATGGCCAGTAATAGCTAAAGCTGCCCTCTCTTCTGGTATTGTTCTACAAAATACAGGAAATAGATCTTTTTCTTCTTTTTGCTTTAAATAGATACAATTTTCAATTTTTACCTTTAAAAAATAAAGACAAAAGGCTAGTGTTTATGTTACTAGACTTATTGTGTTCATTTTATAGACATTATTCTTAACTTTGGGAACTTTCTGATCTTTTGGACAAAACTTATAAAAATATGAGTTTGGAGTCCAATTCTGGAAATATCGATGTTTGTAGACTGAAAGAGGAACAGCTGAAGTGTTACTGAAACCTTGCTTTCCAAGTAGCTATCAGACAGGTTCTGGTAAAGTAGAGAGAACTTTAAATAATACCTATTTTTGGTGTATCTGTCAGTAGGATTAGGAAAAGTCCTTATTTTTAAATAAAAATAATTTTGTAATTAATAGAAACAGTACAAAGTACGAGTCACTGCAAAGACCCTTTCGCCCATGAACCTCCTTTTCTTCTTGCTTTGACTGGCTGACTTTTCCATGGACAGTATTTGTTCAATTTGTGTGGTCTTACCTGTAAGTTACAATCCTTTTATGAGAGTAATTGCACTAGATGAAACTCTCTGGAAAGAGCTGGAGCTTCTTCTTTCTCCCAGGGCCAGCTGAGCACCCTGGAGGGTTCCAGAGACTGCAGGATCAGAAATGCAAATCTGCCTTGCAAAGACTCCATGGCTATGGTCTGGTTTTGGCTGGGATAGAGTTAATTTTCTTCATAGTAGCTAGTATGGGGCTGTGTTTGGGATTTGTGCTGGAAACAGTGTTGATAATACAGGGATGTTTTCGTTACTGCTGAGCAGCGCTTACATAGAGTCAAGGCCTTTTCTGCTTCTCACCCCACCCCACCAGCGAGTAGGCTGGGGGTGCACAAGAAGCTGGGAGGTGACACAGCTGGGAGAGCTGACCCCAGCTAACGAAAGGGATATTCCATACCATATGATGTCATGCTCAGCATATAAAACTGGGGAAGAAGAAGGAAGGGGGGGGACGTTCTGAGTTACGGCATTTTGTCTTCCCAAGTAACTGTTACGCGTGATGGAGCCCTGCTTTCCTGGAGATGGCTGAACACCTGCCTGCCCATGGGAAGTAGTGAATGAATTCCTTGTTTTGCTTTGCTTGTGTGCGCAGCTTTTGCTTTACCTATTAAACTGTCTTTATCTCACTTTTACTGTTCTGATTCTCTCCCCCATCCCACCGGGGGGGAGTGAGCGAGCGGCTGGGTGGTGCTTAGTTGCTGGCTGGGGTTAAGCCACGACAGGCTAGGAGGGTATTGCTTTACATATACTTTATTTTTTTGTTTTCTTTGTTCTAGCCACTTAAAGTTTTCTCTAGTTGGTAAGTTCAGCTCTAATAAACCACTATTTTTTATTTGCTTTTTCATTTTTAAAAGACTGTCTTTTGACTGGAAGGAAAAGTTCTTCCACTTCAAAGATCTACCAAACTTAATTTTTTTTCAAAAGTCTGTAGCATGTGACAAAATGAAAAGATCTCATTTTAAAAAGGTATCCTTCATACTAGTATGTCTACATGTGAGTACAATAGCAAGACATGAAAGGCAATCCTACCACATGGCTTAGCATTGATATGTTTGTACCAGTTGAATTCTGTATCCATTTTTCATCCCTGTACATCAAGCAAGATTTGAATCACTGGGGTATTTAAGAAGAGAAACAGCAGTGATTAAAGGCCTGGAAGTTTTTTAAAGAACTCTCTAAAGAAGAGTTTCGTCAAGAATGACAGAGAGATAGCATAGATGTTGGAGAAAAGGGAGGTACTAGGTGAAGTCTGTCATCATAAAATCATCATAAAATAACTGATGCCATGACATACCACAGCTGCTGTTATAAAAAAATAGGAGTATACAAACCACATGAAAAGTTATCTTTAACTAGTAAAAAATATTCAGCTCTTCTTGCTGCATAGAAAGCCTTTCCCCCACTCCTGTTTAGTGTAATTCCATTAATATAAATGAACATCCTCCCAACTGAGAGGTTAATAAAGTCTTCACAACCTTGTCTGGACTCTCTAACATTTACAAAGATGTGGCTTATAATGTTGATACATACAAATTGCCTACTGAGTTCTGATATATAATAATAATGGAAAATAATAATTAAAAAAAAATATTATGTCTGTCCCCCTAAAATCAGAAAGTTTCCAAATTCAATTTGCATCATGGCTACTTAACTGGAAACAGCTGATAATGAGTTTTACCTGTTTGAATATAGTGCTGAGATGAAAATATATATGGTTTGATCTTCTTTTTAGGCCAAAGACATTAATCAATCTCTCAAACACACCTTTTAATCTCCAAACAAGTATCCCGAACTTGACAAGAGCAAATCTAGGTCTGAATTTCCAAAAGCATGTTATACATAGCTGTTGAGCATCTCAGTGTCTAAATATATACATACAGAAGTATAAGAGAACAGTAATATATATCTTATAGTAATATATATGTGTGTGTGAACAAGTAGTACTGTTTCCAAAAGGCTAGCATATAAAATAAGATTATATAGAACTAACGAGTTTAGAATAAAAGAAAGAGGAAGATAAGAATGCGGTGGCTCTATAAAAATACACAAGAGTCATGAGGCAGTAGGCATTTAAAAATATTGGGAAGCTATGAATGATGACGTAGGTGAAAGTCAGGGCAAGAATATATTGTTGTGGGAATGTGAAAGAGGCAGCAGGTGAAATGGAGGTCACATGGAGGTATAAAATGGAGATAGAAAATTTGTGATCACAAAATGAAAAACATGTAATGGAAACATCTTAAGTGGTTTCAGCACCATGTCCAGTATCTACAAATCCAGATTCCTAATATGCCTTTCTGGTACAAACGAAGTGTGATATTCTTCAGTTCTTTGTCTGATTTTGATAGACCCACTTATATGAAGTAAAAACCTTAATTTTTTAGTAAAAATGTTTTAGATGAGGACAATATGTTTTTGACAGTTTAACTAGTTTTTTTTGTTGTTTTGTTTGTTTTAAAATGGACCATGAAACCAATCAGGGGTTAGCATTGCAGATGCTTACAACTAAGGACAGGGATTTGATCACAGCCTGTCACCAACTTAGAGCACAATTAAACTAGTTTAGTGCTCTCACTTTTTGCCTTAGTGTGTACTGGTTTGCTCATAAAACCACTCCAGCTATTTGTACAGAAAAGCCTCACTCTCATTTTCCTTGGAGAAGTTTAAAAATCAACCAAATTATTAAATTGCAGCTATTGTGTCGTGCAGAAAACTTCATGATGTTTCTTTGGTTTTTATCTTATTCAATCTAATTTAATGTTTAAATGTAATCAATATGTTATAGTAAGATTTTTTAGACCTACAAGTAAACAAATAAACTGTTTCTCTGCTAAATCACCTAAATCCTAACATTGAATTGAATATTATTTGTTAGAAACAAAATAAAATTGTTGTTTCTCTAACTATTCTACAGTGCGAACTACGTCCTGAAAAATGTCCAGATTATTTTAACTCCCACTTTTAGACTTATTTTTGACTATTATGTATAAATTGAATCACCAGTTTTATTTAAATAAAAACCCCCACTAATTTGGAAAATTAGTGTGAAAATAATTTTACTTGTTACCTATTGTGATTTCCTAATTTTGGGGGTGGAAAAGTTTAATTTTTGTTTCGCTTTTCTGCAAATTTATCTCTGGTCCACAGTTAATAACAGAAAATGCTATGCTGATATGAATGAGTGTTTGTTCTTTCTAAAAGAATACAATTTTGCTTTCATCTTTCCATATCTTTTCCAGTCCCCCTCCCTTAGCTGTAGCTTTTTTGTTTCTTGATACTGTTCCTCACCTGCTGTATTCCAGCTGCTGTTTGGCTTTTTCCACTGTAACAGTGTGGTCCTTTGCAATGCTCAAATCGTCATCTTCCATTCAGCCAGCAGCCAGGCAAATATTCCAATGGTGATGTTTGCAGACATTTGTGTGAAATTGGAGTGGAGCTCCTATGGGATCACATCAACAACTCTTTTATTTATCATTTCTGTAAGCAGCTTTATGTTCCCACAATTATTCAGAGGATTTTTTTTTCATACATATAACCCTATTTGCATATCTGTAGTTAAAACACCAATGGAAGAGGGACTATTATTTGTTTAACCTCAATAAACAAAAACACACAATATACCCAAAACCAACATAAGTAATTTTTATGCTGAAAACTTTTCCTTTGCAAAATTGAAGAGAGTTAAAATTAGTGTGAGTCATGTTCACACCAAATAAATAGAGAGGAACAACTTAAGGTGCTGAAATTCATATAATAGCTCAAAATTGAAGCTGAGAGAACAGTAAAGATGACCCAATTGCTTATTATTTCTGAAATCTCGAACAGTTCACACTTGTAATGGGAGACATTTTGAATGTTGACATATGTGAATATTCATTTTAGAACTGCTTTGGCATCAGATGCATATGAATTATATATCTTAGAGTCACTGACTCCATCCTTCACAGTCACAAGAAAGCATGAAGTGATATCCTGCACACCTCTGTACACTGTACTATTTTATACCCTGCTTTATACTACTGTATAAATCCATGTTACAGATCAATTCCCAACAAGCTATATTAAAGTCCCTACCAACACAGAAAAATACAATGTACCTCAGGACAATACTAAAAAAAGAACGGTGATATCACCAGAGCCTTAGATCGTTGTAATACTAGACTGGAGACAGGGGCATAGGATTGTTTTGTCTTTTTAAGGCAGACTATTTATCAGATCATTCCAAATGTTGGACAAAACCTCATTCCAGAGAAGATCTCAGTAGTCTCTGGCAATTTGATCTAAGCAAAATTCTTTCCAAATTCTAAATTTTGTAGTCAGTTTATACTCAAACGTATGAAGAAGACATAAACCATTTTAATTTCTAATTCCAGTGGCTCTGCCATTTTGTTATCTAATCCTTTCTATAGTTTATCAAATTCCATCAACAAATAATTTAGAACCGCGTAGTAATAATAAAAGACAAACAAAAAAATTAACTAATCTTCCAGACAACAGTATTTCATTCATCAGTTGAGAGCAGACCATGAGAAATTATTCAAATGGGACAAAATAATCCCAAGTAGCAACTCAGCCTGAGGTCTGACTGTTTGCCCTGTAGTTCTGCTAAGAAGTACCTGGAGGTCCTGGTGGACAGCAAGCTGAACGTGAGTCAGCAGAGCACCCTTGAAACAAAAACTATTTACTATGTGAATAACTCAGTTTTGGAATAGGTTCCCCATAAAGTAGTGGAATCTCTCTCACTGGAAATATTCAAGATTTGGCTTGACAGGGACCCAGAGAACCTTATTAGAGGTCCTGCTTTCAAAACCAGATTGGACCAGATGGTCTTCTGGAGGTCCCTTTTACTCTAAAGTTTTCAGTGACTCTATCATTTAAAAAATAGTAAGGGGACACAACTTTTCCTTCTGAAAAAGTTAAAACAAAAATCTAAAAGGGTAGTCTCTTCCTGGTAAATATACTTTTTCCATTTGCACTTCTGCAGTAGTCAGTCATCCACTTAATGATGTAAAGGATCAAGAATATCCTTTAGGATGTTTACCTGCCAACAAATACATCATGTCATGTACAAATAGGTTTGTCATTTCTTCTTAGGATATTGCATCCTCTTACGAGTAAGAAGTTTTCAGTTAATTTACCATCTGCAATTTCACTGAAAGAAGGGAAAAGCTAGGTGAGATATTCAGAAGGAAGTGATTTTTTTTACTACAAGTGTGCACATAAACAGTGTATGATTCCCTACATTTTTTTGGAGGGAAGGAAGGGAGAAGCTAGCTTCTTCCTACTTCTAGATCCAACTATCTTACAGGATATGTGTGCAAGATAGAAGGCAACACAGAAGCATCCAGAGAGCTGCTCATTATACACTTGCTTAGGAGGAGGACGGGGCTGAAGGTGAATCTGTGATTGTCAGTACTAAAAAGTTCAGCTAGTTTTATTAGAGACAAGAACCTTATATCAAAGAGGAAGATCTTTAATAATGCTCTTTAGCAGCAACAAATTAAACATGCAAATACAGAAACAATCTCATATTATTTTACCTACTGTACATTTTTAATTGTCTTCATGGATCACTAGGTTATTTAATGGCCTTTCACCCCTGAGGCCACACTTCAAATTAAAGCTGTGTAAGCTTTGAGAAGTAACCAATATCAAATTATGTTTTGAATTTGTATTAAAATTGTATAAACTTGGAGATCTCCCTCTATGAGCTCAATGAGCTTGTAAAATGTTTAGACACGACAAAAAAGCTTTCACATGTGAGACCTTTTTTCCTTATTAGTACAGGTTATTCCCTATAGCAAATAAAGGATTCTCCCAATAGAAATGTGAGAAATACCCCATACTATTATACTGCAAAGAATACTGGGAAAGGGGGGTGGAGGGTGGGAACAGGAGCTCTGTTTTGTTAGTTAAGTCTACCTGAGAAGCCTTATTCTACTATACCATTGGAAAGAGAGATGAAGTGAGTTTCTGCTGCCATTTAGTAGGATTCTTTTATGTGCACAAGAAGAGATGGGGAAGCAAAACTCTGTTCACAATTTTTGCCAAAATAGTTTTCAAATGCACAACATTTCTCTGAGATAGTTTGCTCACCTGCAGAGTGGATCATTTCCCTTTAACACATTTGTCCTTGACAGTGATCTATCTGAAGACCATATTTTTTTATATAAAGTGGGAGCTTTAGAATAAAAAAAAAAAAACATAAACATAAACATACACACCACTCTGCATTCTGCAGTGGGAGTGTGTTCCGTTTTCTCATTCGATTGTGCCTGTTCACTGCGTCCCATGTTGTTCTCTCTCTTCTACCACCTTGCATGTGGGTGACTGAGAGCAGCCCTATGCTAGAATAACTTTTGCTTCCAGGAAGAAAGTGGTTAGGGCTCCCTCATGATGTTATTATAACATGAGGATTTACCATGAGATGCAATGCATCATCTCTATGTCACATGTTACTAAACAGAACAGCAGTGGAGCTCATAAACATGCTCTTTCAGATAAATATTGTTCTGGGCAACAATCCAACTCCTTATTGGAGATTTTCACTAAACATAGGTCCTTCTTTTGGCTTTCCATACCATTTAGATATTGCTCCTTTAGGTTTTCTGTTCAAGGACAGGATGAGATGACAACAGGCTGTGAGTACTGCCTGAAGAGAACACCCAATGATGCAAATAAGGCAGTAATCCCAGCTGGCTCCAACACAAGGAGAATGGGAGGGATTGCCCTATACAGGATCTGTGAGATGTCATGAACAGATCCTACTCCAGCATTCTCACTATGGTCACTATAAATAATACAAAACCTGCTCATAGTGGTCATTATTAATGCCTTGTGATTGATATGTCCTAGATAATTGATAGTGTTTTTTTTTTTTCCTGATGGTTTTCTCTAGGCTACATAACTTCCTTATTAAAAAAATTAAATAAAGTGAAAACAGCATAAAACTCACTTACTGATGATTCTTTCCTATAGTCCCATTCACATATCCAAAAGAGAACAGTAAAACATAACAGGTGATAGAAACATGCAGAAAACAAGAGAGGTGAGAAGGCTGGAGAAGAAAAAGTTACAGGAACAGGAAAAAGCATACAGGGCTAGAACATTGACAGTTGGGTTTTTTTGCATTAGAATAAGCATAGGCTTTCTTAATCAACTTTTAAAACTATTTACCATTCATTTTGAGAAGTCATCTTTTCACTGGGTATCTCCATTAGCTACTTTTGTGCACTATGTCCACATGCCTTTCTGAATTTTTATAGTTCTTTCTTTATAGTACAGCCTTGTTACTCAGGTTTTCTAGGGTTGTGAAAACAAACACAACCCAACAATGACTATATATGGTGTGTATCATTTGCAGTTCTTGCCAAATTAGAGAGCAGTGCTTTCACAAGTGCTTTCAAAACCAGGTTTTCTCACAGGTAACCTGTGTGTGCCTGGGTATTTTTCAAAGCCAAAATCTAACCCCGATTTAAAAGTTAACCATTTGCAATTGTATTTCTCCCATAGCACAGACAAAAAAAAACCCCAACACCTAGCAATAATACAAGCGACACAGAGGCATCAAAACAGATAAACAAATAAGATAAAGGTATAGATGGTGTTATCTGAATCTAAGAATCTCTCCCACCTCTCCAAAAAGGGCAAAAATTGTGGGTGGACACCAGAGAGACTAAAGACAAGAATTTTTGCTGTAGGTTGTGGGTGATCTGATCTCGTAATCCAGCTGCTGTTAATATGTGCATATTGTGCTAATTACCTATGTAAATTATTTCATGGTTATATTAACTTTGTGACTTCTTTTATTCTGAGCTTTGACTTTCAGTATGATAAGAAAATAACAAACTTAAAAGACATTTCTAGTTTAAAGGGCTTTGATCATGAAAGTCTTAAACACAGCAGAAATGTTCTGGTCAAATATGTGGAAGTTCTGTGACAACTCCAATCTGTTCTGTGGATATAATGCAGAGATGACATTCATCTTCTACACTCTTACTGCCTTTTACTGCAAAAGTGCAACTTAAATACTTAAAAATTTAGAAGCATAATTCAAGGAGTACTTTCATCAAATGTGATTTTAATTGCTCTATTTTCGTTGGAGAAACTCAAGACTTGAATATTAACACCACCAAAGTAATGGCAAAGATGGTTGTGATGGGAAATCTTATTAGTAAACAAGAGCTGTATCTGAAAAATATTGTCATTAAAAGGTATGTAGTAGTTAATTGAGTCTGATATGAAATTTAGTGCTGGAAAGTTAATGACTAATGCAGCCATTTCACAGAGCTTGGTTACTGCAGGCTCTATAATGATCTCCTTTGCTTCGTAGCAACAATGAAATTAACCTTTCTTTTGTCCTGCATGTGTTGTGTTCTGATAATGCATATCCTTTACAAGTACGAGCAAATTATTTGCTTTGCATGCAAATTGAGCATAAGCTGAATCCATATGGGAAAGAAAATGAACACTTCTTATATTTTTGAACTAAAGAATACACACTTAAATGTAAGTCAAAATTCAATAAGTTGGCATCTTGGGTGACTTAAAATAACATTAGTACAGGTAGGAATTTAGATGATCGTTATTTTCCTGGATTTCTATCTCTATTATTCTATTGCCTTAAAACCTTACTGGACATAAGCCCACCAGTTAGCAAAGCTCCTCCCTCACTTCACCCTATGAATCAAATCCCAAAGGACACAGAATTTTAAGTAGGGTGGTCTAGAAAGCAGGTTTGGGTGGGGGGGTGGGTAAAAGGAACATTGTTAGCTTTTGATGGTCAGGGTGTCTACTGGCTTAAAGGAGGCAGAGTACATTTATAATTTGGAGTGGAGGACATAAAAAGGAGCGGCAGAGGCTCCTGGCATGGTGTCAGATCTTAAAATCCTCACGATCCTTGAAGTAACTAAAACAGAAGTTAATAATCAAAAGAAAAACAAGGAAAACACAGTGAGAGTATTAGGAATGAAACAATAGGAAATAAAACCAGTATGGGTGGGATAAGTAAGGTGAGTATCTGCTGTACTCAAATAAAAGATATTTTTGCTTTTTGTTCATTCTAGTGACCAAATTGGTCATGCATGTCTTATTGGCTGCATTACCAAGATATATATTTGCAATAGAAATTATGAGATTTGATTATGACTTCACTGTGGATATGAAGGGTCAAGAAAAGTTTGAGGATGCTCCCTCTGCTCTTTTCCAGATTTCCAGGATTCTAAAGGAATGTGACAGGGGAGATGACTGTTTAACAGAAGATTAACTGATAGATTTTAATAGATTGTTGTAGTACTGTTCTTAATGTAGACTATTTTAACTAGCTTCTTCCTCCTAGTATAAAGAGCAGTCATGACGATGAGGTGGGAAGTGCTTACTATCATCTCCAGAACAATGATGACTCTGCAGCTGACTTAGCTCCAACCACTGCTATCAGTGAGACTGTGTAGACTGATTCAGTTTGCACATTTGGACATTAGATTAACAAGTCAAAAGCAACCTAATAATAATAATTTTCAGAAAGTGGCATGCTTGACTTGTTATTGCAAGCTCAGTCTAAGCACCCAGTTTCTGCACATGCCATAAAAATGATGCATAAAGTTGGGCATAGACAAATATTGATTTTTTTTTGATGGGAGGTAATTATCCAGGAATGACATTTTCAAAGACTAGCTTAGAGTCAGAAAATGAGTGGGAATCCATTCCTTTGTATAAGCCACCATTTTAATAGGACAGTACTGCATATTTCTGTATGTCAGAGTCGGTGATATATGACTGAAGAGGAAATTAGATGCTGGGTTAAGAAGCATGCAATATTGGGACTCTCAGTCAAATTTTCTTTATTCTGAACACTGCTTTTCTGACTTTTTTCCCAGACATTTAACAGGAAAAACTCTTACAGTAAACAATTGAACAGTTGTGGTAAAAGTGTTTGCTTTTGGTTTAATTCCCCAATATAAAAATAATATGAAGGAAGTATTTGATAATAGACCTAGTGAGAATTTTATGTTCCTTAGAAAAGTCTGAAAAATGGTGGATGAAGGAACAGAATAAAGGTAGAAAGTCAGAAAATTCCTCAAAAGGAAAATACTGAAAAGCATTTATTTTACAATGCTAGATTTTTTTTGTTGGAAAACTTCAAATTTTTATTTGGAGGAATGTTTCCCAGCTCTCACACATTGGTACACATGTAGGAAACCGAAATCTTGGGGCCTATGGTTTAGTGCATACCATTTAGGCATCTCACAGTTGTGTCTATTTGTCAAAAACATGGGTTCATGAAAACTGAAAACAAAAAAAGATTACTAAAACTCACAGTAACTTTAATAGCGCCTCAAAATTTTCAGTGATTGTATGACAGGCCTGGTTGTATAAAGACAGAAAATAAAATGTATCTGTGTGCATCTGTGTAGCAGGGAGTAAGAGAAAGGAAGGGAAAGTTCATAAGGCAAGTGTCTGTACCTTATTTTAACAATTCATAGATACATTTTAATATCTGAACTATTTCAGTATCTAATAACAAAGCTTTGTGGAAAGCTCCATTTCAAACACCTGTTCACAATTTTGTTAGTATACATTAGCAATGCAACAGTCTCCTCTTTTTTTTTCATCATAGAATCACAGGATCATTAAGGTTGGAAGGGACCTCCAGAGGTCATCTTGTCCAATCCCACTGCTCAAAGCAAGATAAACTAGAGCAGATTGCTCAGGAATGTATCCAGTTGGGCTTTGACTGTCTCCAAGGATGGAGACTCCACAGCCTCTCCAGGCAACCTGTTCCAGTGTCCAATCACCTTACAGCTTTGAGCAATCGGATCTAGTGAAAGATGTCCCTGCCCATGGCAGGGGAGTTTGACTAGATGAACTTTAAAAGGTCCCTTCCAACCCAAACGATTCTATGATCCTACAGCAATTACACCTTTTCTTGTGTTTAAATGGAATTTTCTGTATTTCAATTTGTGCCCATTGCCTTTTGTCTTTTCATTAGGCATCACTGAGAAGAGTCTGGCTCCTACATCTTTATTCCCTCCCATCAAATATTGATACACATTGATAACAACCCCCCTCACCCTTCTCTTCTCCAGGCAAAAAGTCCTAGCTCTCCCGTTCTCTCCTAGTTCAACAGATGCTCCAAGTCTTGAATTGTCTTACTGTTTCAAAACTGGACTCTCTCCAATACGTTCATGCCTCTTGTACTATGGAGCCCAGCACTGGGAACAGCGCTCCAGATGTGTCTCACCAGTGCTGAGTAGAGGGGAAGGATCAACTACCTAGACCTTCTTGCTGGTGGTGCTTTTCCTAATGCAGTCCAGAATGCTGTTGGCCTTCTTAGCTGTAAGGGTGCATTGCTGGCTCTTGTTGCAGATTAACTTGTGCAAATCAAAGGGGCAGACTTAGTTTTATAGTCTGTAAATCTAGGTCCTGATCAAGTAGTCTGATCTCATTCTTGATTTTAAAGTCAGTGAAATACATCAAAGTACTGATATTTAAAATGTATATTTTATTTCTTATTCAAATTTCTAAACTCCACAACCAGCCTTTGGACGCTTTATTATTACATTTTTCCACCTAACTGAGCCATCTCCTTTTCATCCATCTGGAACCTTACCAGCTCAGTTCGATAAGTTGTGGGGTGTTTGTTTGTTTGTTTTTGCCTCCAAATTTGTCATTGTGTGGCTTGAATTGTGAAACACAGAAGAAGAGACAGTAGTCCAGTGCTATATGCAGATACTGTATAACCTCCTTTATCCCATTCTGCATTTCTTTGGTCATATGTCCAAGCATCCAAAGATAGCTCTATTTGCTCAAGTTGTTAATTGTCATTAATTAATCTAGCTTTCTTTAAGTCTCTCTATTGAATCTTGCATCAATATTTCTGCTATTTAATCTGTAAAAATGGTCAGACTGAAAAATCTATAGTTATTTGGGCCATTGTTTTTACCCTATTAAACCAGATGCACAGTGGCAGTTTCCTATCAGTCTTTTGGAATGTTCAGAGTTGTTGAAATTGAATATTAATGGTCCAGAGAATTTATCAGCTGAGCCTTTTCCAATTATTGTTTGTAAATTATCCATACCTTCTGATTTGAAATGTGCAACATTATTACTTGTGTAAATCTTGCTGAATATCTGCTGGGATGAAAAGTATTTTTCCTTCAATCACCACCTGCTTATTTCCCAAACTTAAAACAGTATTTACCAAAACACTTAAGTCTTCTATGTCAGAAGGTTTATTATTTACATCAAATAGGAATACCTAAGAAGGGAACAAAGATTCATTGACCCCTGAATTGTCCATATGGATTTCAGGGCATTCCAAAAAGATGACAAAGGAAGAAAAGTACTTGTCAGAGGAAAGAGCATACTTTTTATCCAAAAGGTTCAGGGAAAGGCATAACATACCCATAAGTATATTCTGTTATTGTTGGGGAGGTAAGAGAACTATTTGGGAAATTAGCCTAAAAAGTCAGTTTAGAGAGGTGGTAGATTTGATCTTAGATGAGGATGTATTAATAACTGCTGCCTTCTCTTTGTTTTCTGTCTGGCATAGCAAATCATTCTGGCCTTCAAGGTACAGTTTCTTGACCATGGATAGTGACAATGACAATTCCTCCTCCTCCCTCCTTTGTGGGAGGGAGGCTACAGAGATGCAGTGGCCATTGCAGTAGGGGTAGCTGTCAGGAAAGTGGCAGGAGGCAGGCAACAGTAGAGGGACAAACCAACACTTTCTAATCCACTTTCTGTTCTAGAGGAAGCTGAGTCCTACAGGCAAGCCAAGGATTTCTGAACATGTACTAAGTATAAGGCAGATGGAATATGCAATAAAATTTTCCTATAATGAGAATTACAGTGTTAACATTTCCAGTTAAATCTATGAAGTTAAATCTACTTTCTCCATGTAACAGAAAATTTAGAGTTGAAAGAGAAAGTTAGAGAAAGGAAAACCAAGAGAAGTGTAGAGCTTAAATAAAGTAGAATCATCTGTGGAAAGTCCCAAGGGGTGGCAAGGAAGCAGTGACATTGCCAGTGTTCCCTAGGCTTTGGGATGTCAGAAGTTAGCTCAGACAACCGAGTGATGCTTTAGTGTTTGTAGAACTATAACTGTTTTACAGAAGGAGAAAAATTCATTTGTCTGAGGAAATTGAAGTTTGGGTTGAATTCATAGGTTAGGATTAAGGAGGCTCGGGTATACTAAACATGTCTCTGCGCTTCAGGTGGTATTTTGTGCAGTGTTCCCTGTGGATCATGTACTAGTTCTATGAAGAGCAATGTAAGCTGCCTTGCTGACCTTTTCCTGACTGCAAGGTGATGCAGTCATAAATATATGGATATTCAACCGGATGTCTTATTTAGAACATGCAATTGTGTGAGCTGAAGTTGTCTCCAACAAGCTGCACTTGTTACTTTCCTTGGTGACTTGGTTTAGGAACATTTTACAAAGGCATCAAAGGGACGATCCTAGGCATACTCTGTAATGGACAGCTGTACAAATTAAGCAAAAAGTAGGGTGGTTTTTTTTTCAGATTCACAGTGAATGATGAAATTGGAAAAAAGGATTTACTGAGTTGCAAGTTATATAGCTGGAGCCCTGCAATATCACACTTGATTCATTAACGCAGCTAGGATATGAAAGAATGGGTAGATAAAAATGTGCTAAATTAACAAGGGGCAGTCTGTCAGTTAAATTTATTTTATTTACTCAAATTCAGGACACTCCTCCCAGTTAAGGGAATTTGAAATCCTGGTATGTGAATTTGAATTCCTGGTATGTCAACAAATAGTCCTGGGACAAGAGACTTTGTGGGGCACTGTAATAGTATGCTTTTTTTTTTACTATAAAAGCATCAGCTGCTCTATAGTAACTAAATAATATATTTTAAATACATTCAGAAACTCTGGAAGTTTGTCTGGTTTTAAATTCTCTGGAGATTGGGTAAATACAGCAAACCTGTATCTTTCATTCACTTAAATTCGGTCAAATCTACGAAACGGTACATATACAAAGTCATCATTACAAGCCCTCCTAACTTTAAAAAACTATGTAACTATAGATTTACTGAATCTATGTGAAGTTATCTGGGAAACACTTCTCCATGGAAGCAATTTAACTGAAGTTTCTCAATAAAACTGCTGAGACTTTGTTTTGAGGAATGCTTTCCTAATGCTTCATATTGCAAAGGCTGCAGTAGAATGTAATTCTAGACCAAGTTTATTTTTTTAACCTGGCAACTGAAAGGTAAAGGTTGAAAATGTCTTATTTGAAAAGTCTGGTAGGAGGACAATACATTAAAGAGAGCCTCTCATTTATCCCAACAAGATGACCTTAACTTTTATATTCAAGACATTAACACTGGCAGAAAATGAAGTTATAAAACATTGACTACAAAGGAAAAAAAAAAATAAAAAGAACACCTACACTGGAGAATACTGAGAAAAGAAAAGCTGATAATGTTGTATTGTTAAATTGTTCTCTGAGCTAAAAAAAAAAAGGAGCGTTTGTTTTCACTACAGAGTTTTAGGTTTACATGTGAACCAAATGCAAGAGTTTTAGCAATTAGGGATCTCATGAGAGGATAATATTCTGGCTAGTTGTCCATTTTTTTTTTTTTTTTTTTTTCCTTTTAATAGCTGTACCTATTAACTAGACATCCCTGAAGGTAATTAAACACTTGGAAATGTGCTGGAGCTATATAAATAGGAAATTACTCCAGTAGTTGCAACAATAATTACATTTAAAATATAACCACAGTATATTAACTTGCTGGGAATAACTAACCTCTACAACTACTACATTCATCACAGGATCATTTGATGACTGATCATCAGAATCAATACCATTTTACTGATGAGAATCCATACATCATAATAATGAAGACAGACATTTGTTATTTTCAGCAAGATGATGTTGTGTGGATTTTTCTTTCATCCTTCCTCCTGCAAAATTTATATCTGACTGTTTCCAAGACCAGTGTCCTGCAGCAAGTGTTGCCAGCAATACTGAATACTTTCAATTAGTAGTTCTCTACTTCTCTGGTAGCTAAGCAACTGACCGTGGTGAAGAATACATAATGATTTTCTGCATATCCACCTTAGAGTACCAGACAGAGCATAGGCTTCAAAACATGGATTTGTTCACCCATATTGATGACTTTGGCTTAGCCTTCTGTGAATTATGAAGAAGTGTGTTTACTGTGTGTTTGATGTAAATAAGTCAAACACAGAAATAAGAGGCTGTATATGTATGTTGCTTTATCTTTCCCCGTTCATTGATAATTATCATGCTGTTAGCAAGCAAACATTCAGAATTCTGTAAAATCAGGCTAAATACGGATTCGATGTCATCAATATACAAAGAATCATAATTAACTACAAACAGAATTTTTTTTTGCTTTTTTTTGTTTTTAAGTATTTTGAGTAATATGGTCTTGTTAATAAAGCAGAGTTTCTGTAACGAGGATCTGAGAAAAAACAGCAGCTGGCACACACTTAATCCACATAAAATAGAAAGGCTGCTAGTTGTCAGGGGGATGGTAGCATGAAAAAATAGCTGAAAGAATAACCTTATCCATTATGAGGCCTTTCAATACATTGAGTCTGTACCTCAGAGTTGGTCTGGACTTACTGTTGTTATAAGAATCCCAAATTCTAGCAAATGCTTGAGAAGTTATCTCCCTTCAGCTTTGTTTGGTCAGAGGACTATGCTTATTCTAGTCCAGTGAAGCTTTCACAGTTCGTAATCCCTTTATGTATCACCTGTGGGAGACTGCACAATGCGAGGAGGATCGGGATGGTCTCGCAGATAAAGCAAACTAACGGAAAATCCTTAAACACACTGGCCAAAAATCTCACAAAGAATCCACAAGGAGCAGCATAAAAACAACATTTTAGATTACTGGGATTACATTACAGTGACCTAAATTGTTCAGATAGGAAACATAAGGGCACTTTGGCCGACAGAGATAATCCATTTGCAAACACACAAAAGTAAAAGGGGAAGTTAATCGTCAAAATTCAGAGTTTGGTTTAACAGTAGATTTTTCACAGCACCAGTTTAAAGAGTGTTCGGGTTAAAGTATATTTCAGACCATTCTCCAAGATAAAGAACACATGGGAAGTGCCTCTGAGATGCTTGTATCTGAGTAGTGAAAAGTATTCATCTTGTATACAGTGCTTCAACAGTTCTCGTTTTTCAGTTAGCTTAAGTCCTCAGGGAGTTTTTAGGCATTGTAGTCTGCTGTAAAATTAATTTGAAGGAAAGGGAAAATGTGTGCAGTCAGAAAGACTGGAGAAAGTAACATTTACCTACTGGAAGTCTGTGGGTATCTGTGTAATAGTTCTTGTTTTAGACAAGTGATACTTATATTTCTCTTGGAATCAAGTTTTTTTTTTAAATTCACAATTATCCTCCAAGTCTTTTAAATGTCCTACGAATGTCAGCTATAACATAAACATATAATTTCCTTTATTGAAACAAACAGTGTATCTGTAAAGTCTTTTTACTATATGCCATAATTGCAATTTCCTACTGACAGTATGACGGTTTTTTTTTTTACTTTCAAAGTGGATATGTGCAGAGCTATCTATTATATAATTTACTAGCTTTATCTAAGTTTGTAAAAGCATATGGCATGTACTGAAATAAAAAAAAACCAAACAACTGATTAATTACATTGTCTTTTTACAAATAAAAGATATTCAGCCCAGTAGGTGGTCCAAATTTCCTCCGTAACTACATGTTAATAGCTTGGTAAGTTTTTTAAAGCCATAATATAAACCAGAAAATTTCAGTGGTTTCCATAGCTGGGCTCTGAGCCAGTCTTCATAATCATTTTTGTGTCACAACATCCTCACAGACAGTTAACCACTGTACCACTGAAATGAAATATCTGGCATCACATCCTGTCTTTTACTAATTTTTGTAGATCTCAGAACCTACATATATGAAAAAAACCCGCAAAGAACATCAGTGTAACTAAGTACTCAAATTCAATCATTAAAAAGTATCATATAAATTTAGAAGTCAGAGACTCTAAGATGGCTTTCTCTACACAGTTAAATAAAAGTACCTCAAGTCCCTCCTCCCAAAAACAGTCTGGAGTTATACGGCATTTTAAAAAGAATGAATTATTAAAATAAATAATCTGAAAAATTACTTTCTCAAGCAAGAGATTTTCTTTACATTAAAGGAGAGGATTTCACTTGGGAACATTGATATAAAAATTTGTAATAGATAAATAGATCTGGATTCTATTCCAGTCTGGGACTGAGAGTCCCTCTGTGATGTGGGGAGAATAAATCATGTGGTCTCCCTTAACAACTGTAGTTCGCTGCATTTGTCTCAGACTTTTCCAGCAGTAATGGGTATAGGATATATTAAAGGAAAAAAAAAAAAAAAAAGGGGGGGAGGGATTGTAAGGATACCTAGACTGCTTCTGCCTAATGTAGAGAAGATTTTTGCCCTTTTGTGAAGGAAAGTGCTACCTTGTAGAAAGAACTTTGTCTGACTCCTGGAAGTCTTTGAAGTGTGGTGGCGAAAGGGGAACAAAGTGGAACAAGTGCAGGGAGAGAGTGAAGGACTTAAAAAAAAAACAAAACCAGAGAGAGAGAGAGAGAGAGAGAGAGAGAGAGAATCAGCAGCCTGGTAGGGAGTGAAGAGGAGAGAAGAAAAGCTGCTGAGGAAAAAAAGAGTCCATATATATATAATTGCAAGTGGAATACAGTTATTTTCAAAGAAAATTTATAATTTAAAATTATATCTCAGTTTTATAAATTTTGTCCTATATTTTGCTTTGAGTACTGCTAGTTTTCTGGCTCATTCTTTGTGAATTTATTTAATGTGAAGAAAATTTCATTGATGCCGTTCTGTTAGCTGTCACAGTCACTCTGAACATTATCAGCCTGTTGCCACCAGAGTGGATGTTCAGCCATAAGTATGCGGCTGTCTGCCTTACAGTCTGCAGATCACTTCGCTTCTCCAGCTGCTCTGTCCGTGACAGGCTGATATCTCTCAGAGGGACTGCAGTTGTTGCCAGATAGTAAGCAATGGTAGTACTCTCTGCTACATCAAATTATAGAGCCCTACAAGAATGTGCTATTCAATAACGTCTTTCAGGGAATGGGAATAAAGAACTTAAAACCTAAAATTTCTTACCAATTTGACTTGTGTTTTCCTAAATTTAAACCAAATCAAGGGGAGAGTTGTGCCTGTTAGACATTACTCAGTCATGAGGACACTGGAATTGAACTTTTCTATTGTAAGCTCAGGATGGCAATACTTTCCAATAGGACTTATACGCCAGGAGGAATCACAGAATAGTAACGCTAGACGGGCAGCAGTAGGAAGTGGCAGTCAGAGTAGAGGGAAACTTGGGTTTAGATTGGCATTAGCTATTAAAACAATATGCTTATACATCTACATAGCTTGAAATACAGGAATAGGTTATAATGGACCATCTCCATACATCCATCTCCATCCATGCATACAGCTGGATGTAATTCCATCTCCCATAGAATAAGAAACTAATTGCTACAGAAGTCAATATTTTGAGTTTTAAAGTGTTTTCTTAGAAAGTTATGATATTTGACAATTTATATAGACTTTTAGAATCTCCTACTTCGTTACTGCAACAGTATCCTTCAAAGCCTTCAACTTCACCTCCCAGTCATCACCACCTCAAAGTTGTTTTGTTCTTGTGATGTCTCATTTTGACTGAGAGCTAGGCATGAACAAGATTAATTATTTTCAATTGCTCCTGTAAGATAATATTATTATTGCATATGTTTATAAGAAATGTTGATTTTAGGGTATGAAGAAATCAAGCAGGGAAGGATGAACTATTTGTTTATAGGTAAGCACTGGAGCAATGATTTGCGTATTCTGTATACAGACCAGGCTCAAGATAGCCCTGTAATATCCAAATGACAGTAGTACTTTTTAAGACAGACATTCCCCATTTCTGTAGAAGGAAGAAGATTAAAAGCTGCCTCCTGAAGAAGGATAGAGTAAACTCTGAATACGGTCTCAAGAATGTTCTGGTTTCAGAAAGCTGCATGTATCACCAGAAAGGGGATACTGTTCAGAGAACAATCCTCTGAAGGAGGGCTTTGATTCCATGAGCTGGTGCAGTATCCCAACTACTTTTGCTGCATGAATCAGAAAGCAAAATCTCTTGGAGTTCTAAAGCACAGGCAGAAAGATGGTGTCTCTAAATTGAATAGATGTATTGCTACACGTTATTTATTTTCTTGCACTAAACCTTTGTCTGGCTTTAAAGAAATTTTCAGGGTATGTGATACATGAGGTGTTAATTTCCCACAGCTGTGGCAATACCTAAAATCACAGTTCTAGCAGTGCAGTATCCAGCGCTCCAATAAAAAATTGGGCAGCTGTGGGAAGTTGCTGTGCTGTTTGTCCACTGAGATGATGTGGTTAAGTTTTGGTAACACAAAATGTTACTATTGGGGTGGCATCTTCTATTGAGGGCATCATAGTAACAGGGTATCATAGACGTTGATCAAATTATGAAGATGCACAAAAGTTTGTAACATCCTCTATCTGCTTGTTAACAGTTTACATTATATTCTTTGGGATCTTTCTGGAAAGGTGCATTACTTGAGATATTCTCTTGAAACTGAGTTTGAGGTGGTAATAGGATAAACATTTTCAAAATATGGTCTCTTTGCTTTCTATGCAGTGGGCTGATGGAGATTTTTCATTTACTATATCATGTAAACTTGCTGCTGCAACATCAAGGAAAAAGCAGCAGGAATATATTCTCTCATTCTGCTGCAGTGTGTATTTCATGGAAATATGTATGTGATGAGCACTGATGTCAATCATTAGACCATGCCCTATGTTCATAAGGCTTTTTCCCTTCATTTGCCTCAGCACTGAATACTTCAGCAGCTTGAACAAGGAAAGAGGAAACACACAAGGGGAAATGCAGCAGAGGTGATTTATGCTGTTGTTGCTGCTAGAGAGCTGCAGACATCAAGGAATGGCAGTCTGATGACACTATGATAATTAGGAAAAGAAAAAAATCTGTTTTCTTGTTAGAATATTTTCCTATAAAAGTTAACAGGATTAAGTAAATGGGATTTTCTATGTTTTTTTTCCTTTTCTTGTTTTTACACACATTACAGGTAAACTACAAACCCTTAACTCCTGCCTAACTATAACAGGAGGAAGTGTTTCTTTTAATGTAACTTTACTCTTTTCTTGACAGAAGGGAATAATTAATGAACCCATGAAAGAAAGGAAAGATGAGAGTTTAGAGATTAATTCAAATTCATCAGCAACATTCAGTTTCATAAGAGAGAGAGTAAATACCAAAGAGATGAAAACCTGAATAAAAAAGTTCACGCTAGTTGTGAACTAGCATTGCTGGGTGACAGAAGTGGATATTTAGCTGTGAATTTGTTTCTTCTTGGGTACAAAATTCAATGGCTTTTTTTTTTTTTCTTGACAAAGAATCAAGAGAACATGCTTTATGAAACCAAGAAAGCTTTGAAGACCTTCTGTTTAAAAGAAAGCTTTTAAACTATAATACCATACCAATGAAGCCATAAATCACACATTTGGATTTTTCTTTTTTTGGTTTGGGGTTTTGGGGTTTTGGGGGGTTGGTTCTACCCCCTGTTGCACATTAGGAAAAAATATATCTATAAGCAAGAACAAAGCCAGGTTTTTAATCACCCTTTTGAAATCAATCTTGTTGTAGTCTTTGCAGAATCTAGTTTGCTGGTTTTACTCATTCTGAGTTTAGCTTGTGATAACCTACATGAACTAGTAATATTCTGGAAGAGTTACAATGAGATGTTGCCATCATTGTTAATGAGAAAATTGCTAGAGTAACAACCCATTCCTTGCTCAGAGAACAAATAACCGTGGGTGGGAAGACTAAGTTCGGGTCAGAGCAGAATACCATTAGTCTGCAGTTAATATACCTCCCATAAATGCACTTTTCCAAAGGAATTTGCAGACCTCATAAGGAAAGATTGTGTATTACAAAGGCAAAGTCCCTTTCTAAACTCCCTACAGTTTATTAGAGTACATCGAGACTCTGCACATTATGCCACTCAGTGCTCTGGCCAAATATGATAGTTTGACTCTTGCATTATATCCTTCTTATGTGCAGACTGAGACTGTGATCCCCCCCCCAAAAAAAAAAGAGATGGTGCACTTAAAAAGTGAATGAGGGTTCCTACCATGTGGGACAGAGATTGTGGAAAAACTTTGCCATTGCTGGTCATCCTTTTGACAGTTTGCTAGGGTTTTTATGGTAAATATGAGGAACTTGGAGTCCTTTGATATATCCCAAGCCCAGATATGTTTGGAAACAAGCATTTGTGAACATTTTTGAGATTCTTGTTCCTGCCCTAAGTATTCTTCAAATTTATAAAAGTTATTCCCACAAACACATTTCCAGCCAAGGTTGTTCCTGTTTGCAAAGTGCTTTGAGATCTTCAGATAAAGGTTAACAGACTACAACTCTTTTGTGGGGCAGTTTTGGCACATTTCACACTTCTGGTATCATGACATTCAAACTGAGGACTTGCTGCAGAACACTTTGCCTCCCTTCTAGCCAACATATCTTCTTTTTCTTTCCATAGAAACCAAAATCTCTCCAGAAATTAAGGGTATACACCCGCGTCTCATCCCATTGTGAAATTATATCATGGCTGTAGAAAATATTCTGGTTGAGGAGTGTTCCCAAGACCCTCAGGAAAAAAAGAGTCATAGACTACCAGGTGCATGCATTCTTCCAAAGGAAGAAAAAAAAAAAGAACGGAAGAAAAAAAAAACCAGTAATACAAAAGACCTCTAGTTTTTTTTGGTTTTGGAAATAAAGAACGATTTCTATAGTCTTCCAGAACCTGCCACTATCAATTTCAGATAGAACTTACACTTTTTAGTGACATTTTTTTTTTTACCTGAATCAGAGAGCAATTTTATGTCAAGATCTGTGTCCAATGTTAAAAAGCCTCCTGAGAACCTTTTTCCTCACATTGTCAGTGTGAAAGACAAAGTCTTCTGAAAACTGGGTCAGGAAATGACATCTCCAATGATATCCATCTATGTTGGCTCTGATAAGCCCTTTGAGAGGACTCGATTCAGAAGATCAATACAATGACAAACCACTAAAATGTAGAAATCTTGCTTGTTGTTACTCATAGAAGAGTTGTGTACTGAACAGTCATAGTACCTTGCTCCTTCATAATAAACATTCCACATCTGATCAGGAAAGGTATCTCATTGTCAATGCCCATCCGAGCAATCACCTCAGCTAAAAATGTCTCCAGGAGGCAGTAAGTGGCAGTGGCATATTTTATCTACTTTTTCACAATTATTAATTGTGATTATATGTACAAAAATATATTTTTTCTCTTCAGTAGATTTGGGAAATTCCTAGCAAGATAATAATGACCACGTGATTTTCAAGTTTAATAGAAGTGACCACCCAGATACCTCTTGTTAGCTAGAACAGTCAGGTATTTCATTACCATTTTGTGTTTAGTTTTTAGCTATTTTTAATTTCTAATGCTAGAAGACATAAATATCTCTGTGGAGGGGAAACACACTGGACATTATTATTATTGTTATTATTGTTATTTGTTACATTTTCATATGTATCATGATATATTCAGTTATATATTACCTAGTCTGAAAGCAAACCATTTTATATGCAGATTTAAGGTAATGAGCATTCAACTTTAAAAAATGGTTCTGGTATCCTGTAGCTTCTCAATAATAATATGCTCTTACATTCCAACAGAGAAGGATGGATTATAGGTTTTTCAATTTACATCAGGCATATTAATTGCAGAGTAGGATTTCCACATAAAATATCAATGTACTGGAACAAACTGTTAATGTACCAGAATATGAACACTTACGTTCATTTCTTGAGATTTAAAAGCAATCTTCTTTTTCATACATCTGAATAACATTTTTTTTAAGGTCTGTTAATGAGAACAACGTAACCAATGTTTTCTGAAAACCTTAATTAGCTTAAGTGTTAATAGTGCTTTCTTAGTCATTGTACTGGCAAACAATACAACAAGCCATTAGGGAAAGAAAATAATTTACAGGGTATGGAAAAACTTTAGAGCAGCTTTTAAGAAACATGCCATGGAAGATCAACTTTATGTTGTAGTAGCAAGCGAAGAAACATTGAATTCAAGTTTTACTTTTTTTTTTTTTTTTTTTTTTGCCTGGGAGAAGAGATTCCTAGACTAATAAAATTGTACTTGGAAATCAAGTTCAGTTGGGAATTTGCAAAGTGATTTTAATCATATAGAGTAGTAAGTTTAAGGTTTATGTTTTATCTGATTCATTCGAATTACACACAGAATCCAAGAAATATGTTTTAATAGGTATTAATAACATCAAACAATTTTGCTATATAAAAAGAAAGTTTAATTCTTTAAGAGCAGGTAAGTAAATATTAGATAAAAATTCTTTTTTATGACTCTTAACAGTGCAAAAGCAGTTGTTTACAACCATTATCTTATTATTTATACACCTGAGCAAGTATATATCTTATTGTTCATTTTCCAATACTAGACTATAACTGCACTAAAAATATGCTGTTGTCAAGACAAATTAATTCATTCTTTGTTTATACTGTTTTGTTTTATGACCGCTCTGTTTCAAACTACTAATCTTTAATGGGCCTTCAACTTCTTTTTTTTCCTTTTTTTTTTCTTTTTTTTTAAAAACAGCAAATGAATGCAGGTCCTTCCTTTTAAAGCCAAACAGAAAGAGAAAAATATTTGAGTTTGCATGCCACAGCTGCAGGCTGTGAATTATCACACTAGGGAAGAGTGGAAATACCACCCACATAATCCAACAAGAGGCCTGATTCATTTTGTGTCTGAAGCAATCATTGTGGTCTTACAAAGCTGAAATGAGTTTCCTTTGCAATCTTCACAGGAGAAAAAAAAAATGAGAATATCATTCTTACTAGTTCAAAGCAAGATTCCACTTTTTAATTTATTTTTACTCCTATTTCTCATTTTTATTTTTCTTCCTTAGTTTCTGACTATTTTGCAGCTAACATGACTTTACATATAACAGTGGAATTGAATTTGAGATAGGATATAAAGGAGAGCCAAGCAATATCTTCCCAGCCCTATCAATCCCAACTGAACTTGTGACAAGTGATTTAGTTACTGTATAAGAATTAGATCCAAGGAACTTTGCAGAGCCTGTTTTTTAGGCTTCTAATGGTTCCAGGGCAATCAGAAAACCTTGCTTCCTATCTCACACACAGGGGGAGTTGCCATCTGTTTAAGATCCCAGTGGAAGCACCTGCCTAGGGTCCTCTCTAAATATGCAGGACTCTACTCAGTATGCATAGACATTCTTTATGTAGCTTCCTACAGATCATCAATAGTGAATAATGAAGAGAGAGATATTAAATTCTGCCTTTTAGATTCTTTACTCAAGGCTGCAGGGAGGTTTTGTCCTCTTGGGATCCTAATGCTTGAATTTTCACTTGAAAAGCTTTAAAGTGCTCAGGATCTTTCTTTCAAAAAAATGAGCTGGATTAA
Organism: Aptenodytes patagonicus; assembly: GCF_965638725.1. NCBI lineage: Eukaryota > Metazoa > Chordata > Aves > Sphenisciformes > Spheniscidae > Aptenodytes > Aptenodytes patagonicus. The sequence goes on along the minus strand of NC_134955.1, from coordinate 40,879,342 downwards.
TGATTTAAAAGTTCAGCTACTGACAGATGAAACGATGACTGCAGTAAAAGACTGCTGGTTGCAGTACTTGTCCAGAAACAATCCTTGTTATTGCCTCAAAATATTCATACAATTGCTGTCCATCCCTTCATACAATGCTGTAATCACAGGGTTGTTGTTATTAGGGCAGGAGGACAGAAGAGAGGAAGGAAGGAAGAGGGGAGGGAGGAAGAGAGAAAGAAAGAAAAGTAGTTGATTTGAATTCTCTTTAAGAAGAAGGTAGAATTAAATATATGGTTTTTTGCAGTTGGATTAGGTGATCTTTGTAGGTTCCTTCCAACTGGAACTATTCTATTCTACATCCCCAGTGAATATCTTGGACATGAGATTAATGCTTCTGTTCTACAGGAAGTGGAAAGTGCAACTATATGTTTAATGTGTGTGAGCAGGTGCACTTTGAGAACACTTTCCAGATCAAATCTCTCAGCTGAGTTGGATAGCTGCATGAACAATTTCAGGATACTGACGAAGCTTAGGGCTGGGTGATGTACCAACCTGCTCAGTTCTCTCAAGAAATTGTAAGGACGTGGAAGAGCTCACCTCTTAATCTGACTTTACAAATGTTTATCATAGAAAGTTCATAGATTTCAGATTGTTCCTAGCAAGCAAAGATTTAAATTAATTAAAGCACTTAATGTTATTGTAATTACTTTTTACTTTCAAATAGTAAAAATTGGCTAATATTTAAATACTTTATTGCTGTAATCTTTCTACATTAAAATTGAGATTTAAACCCAGGTTATAGTATATATGGTTCTAAATCTTTAGTCACATCTATATGTGCTTAAATTCATGTGTATTTCAAAACTAAAACCTAGATCGGTACTTATTGTAGTGACAGCAGAAATATGGCTCAGAATTCAGTGAACTCCCACAAATTTTGCTGAGGCCAGTTAAGTTCTAAAGAGGTATAGGTAGTATATTTAATAGCCTTAGACATATGTAATGGTCTTGTAGTAACCATTGTTTTAAGCTTCCATAAAGAAAAATATAAAACAGAAAAAATGTATGTCACCTCATCCCTTTTCAGTTTACTCATAAAACATAGCCTTAGCTGTATTTTATTATGTATATTAAGGAGCTGTAATCTCTGAAAACCTTGCCAGGTATTGCCTGTGAACTCACACTAACAGGCATCCGAATACAGGGGAAATAACTGTTCTGAAAGCTTTGGCATGGTCCTCGTTGCCAGGGAAACCTCTTCTTTGTCTCTACGTGTTCAGAATGTCTGCCTCATTAGACACTGAACCTGATCATCACTTTACACTATGGGGAAAAATAAAAAAGGGAAGGGGAAAAGCTAACAGGTCTACAAATCTTTAAGAAAATGCCAAGAATGAATAGGGGTAATCTTAAATAAATCTATGTGTAATTATAATCATAATTATGTTCTGTTGAGAGTAAATTTGCCCAGGCTGCTTCATTCCACATTTATCTGCAGGTGAAAGAATGAGCAATTCCTGATTGTCTTTTACTGAATTTAAAAAAAAAAGAGTGCAAACCACAAAACTGATCAATTGCAAGTTTTGCTAAAATATCTCTTACTTTTAAATATTGCAAAATGTGTATTTAATAAGGTCATTCAGCTTATTTAACTGCCTGAGACATTGCTTTAGCATTGCTGCAGCAGATTTTATTGATAGAGTCAGAAGCATAAAATGGCAGGGAAAAAACTATAGAGGTGCATTTATTACTTTGATCATAAAAAGGAGTGGTGAAAAAAATAGTAAAAAAGTGAAAATACATAGTGACAAGAAAGTTACTTTATGTTAACTACTAAGTTTTAATTAAGATACTAAAACCAGCACCACATAAACATCTGAAGTGCAGCAGAACTAGATGCAGTTTCAAGGCATTACTCATTGGTAATACCACTATGAACCCAAGGTCCCTCAGGAGCTCAGCTCCTGCCCTTGGCTGATGAGAAAAGCCTTTGAAAACAGGGTCAGAGCTTAACCTCCACCCTCTGTGGCTTATAAATATCAACAAAGGGAAGGGATTTTAAAGTCATCGTCTCCACAACTCTGTTCTCTGAGAAGAAAAATGAAATCCAAATCACAGGTGAAACTGTTAACAAATGCCTAACTTCTCTACTCGTATTTATGAAGAGGGAAAGCAACACAGCTAGAAATGGTTTTTTTCTTTTTTTTCAACTGTACCAGATGTGAAATGGAGTAGTTAGGTGCAAAAACAAGAGTGCGCCTGACCAGGTGGTCTGAGATTAACTGGTTACTTTTGACACAAACTAGATTTACATGCACCTGGAGCCATTTTCCTTCTTACTCAGTGATAACCTATGCTGAATCTCTGACTGTTGCTTAAAGAACAGTATTTAAATTAATTTATTTTTTTAAGGAATGCTTTTCATATAACAAACATTTCTGTTTAATTTTTCCCCCCTCTGTGGCAGCATTATTAAAATAGGGCTTGCAGATTACAGCTAGAAGAAAAGAACAAAGAAATGGCAGAGTGTAATCACCTATCCACTACGTGGCAAGAACACACACACACTGGCTCTCCTTGGAAAGTAGTTCTTTTCAGTTCCATGGCGAAATGCTCTCAAAATTTAATGAAAGATGAGTCACTACCAAGATAAATAATTTTTCCAAATGGGGATCTGAGGCAGAGAAAGATATTCTGGAGGGCTCCTGTAACCATCAGAGTGTTTTGCTTTCTGTACGGCACCCTTTTAAACAGTTACACATAGAGAAGAACTAGATGAAGATATTTAAAATCAATATACAAGGCAAGAAGTAGCAGCAAGAAAGGTACTAGCATATTGTTTGAAGTAGGCCTGATATGCAAGACTTGAAGCAACTGTTCTTTGTACCACTGACTTAGTAACAACTTTTAGTAAATGTAGAGAAAGTAAATGGTTCCTCTTGGCTTCCCTTTTGAGCAGATACATGCAAGGACACCAAGGTTTGAAGAAGAAGATTAAAAAATCACTGCCTGAATCTTAATGTATAAATGTGCGAGCCCGGATATCTGTGAGAAAAAGTAACTACTCAGAAGACACAGTTATAACTCAGTAGTAGTTATTATAATCACTCTATTTTGTTATGATAGTTTAACTGAACCACGCTGGAAACTCTAGGACTTCGGTGAGAGCTACATTTCAAAGTCCCATTCACGTTTTGAGCTGTCAAGTACCAGATTTTTTCTTGAGTTAGTCTCTACTGACATCATTTCTTGATTGCATTTCTCTACTGACATCATTTCTTGATTGCATTAACAGACCTAAAATGTAAAATCTTGTGTCTCTTCATTTTTGAAGAGGAGTTTAGAAAGAATATTGAAGACATTTCAGTAACTTACTGATCTCTCAATGCAGAAAGAGAAAAATGTTTAAGAAAAAAATATGTATGCTTTTCAGTCTCAAATATTTTACAGAAATATAAGGCATGCTTTCTTACACAAAAGCGCAAGAAATAAAGAAGGGAAATTCAAATGCAACTTTTGATCCAGCATAGTTTTTAAGCTTACACATTAATTTTAGCCTTCATATGAATTAGTTGCTAATATCTAATTGCTAAAAAATGCACAAGTTGTACTGCTTTTATGGCTCAGGGCCTCACTTTAAAGAAGGAAAAACTTCTTCCTATGCACTTTGTAAAATTTCTACAAAAGCTGTACTTATCAGTGCTTTGAAAAGAATTTCTTTTTCAATGTACCAAACTGTACGAGGTACCAAATATCTCACATTCCTTTATTTTACATACAGTGTTGTGAGACCCAAGGAAACAATCTTATCAAAGTTCAAGCTCATTAAATATTACACACCCAGTATGCAGGCCCCAGGGTGGAAATGGATGTACAATCACCATCATCATGAATCAGAAACTTCCAGAACTAAAAATATAAGCAGTTCTAGTTGGAGGTAGAAGACCATGAAGAAAAAAAAGGCATTTGTGCAGACTGCAAAAAGCTTAGAAGTCTCCAGGCAAAAGTCCTTAAGTCATCACTGAGCCCACAAACCAATGTCTGCACATACAAGTTAGCCTGTCAATACAAAAATCAGAAAATAAGTAAGCAAAAGGTTTGGACCTTTCAGAGTGGTTTAAGTCACAAGCAGATTGTATATTATAGATGCCTAATATCCTCACAAGATCCTTGGTCCTATGATGCAGCGTGCATCATGCTCTCTGATCTCAGCATACCTCCAAGGCCACTGCAAGAAAACAAGCAGCAGGTCAACTTCATCTTTATCCTATTATTTTTCACATGTGACAGTGTGCACCCCTTGGATAACCAACTAGAAGCACTAAATGCGGGCAATGATGTAATTCATAGCTCTTGCACAAAGCACATACAGGAAAAGGAATGACATCATCTGTTTAAGGTATATACAGAAATGACACAGAAGAAAGGCACAGGTCTCCCACCTTAGTTGGTGTTATCAGAACATGATGAATGCCCATGTTTCTTTCTTGTGTTTCTTCTCTTGAAAAGCCGCCTTTAAAGGTGTGTGCACATCTTCCCGCTAAGGTACCTGCATTAACAGGCACAGTCAGTGAAGGGAATCTTAAAGTTTGTATTTGAGTCCAGTAAGAAAATTGCAGGCTGTTGTCTCTCTGCTCTGCTTCTCTTTTGGTGAATATAATCAACAAAAACACTTTCTCAAAGCTAGAAAGAGAAATCAGAAACATAAACTAGAAATTGGGCTGCCAAATGCTGATTATCCTACCAAAGTCCCAAAATTACACCCTTTGTTTGGATACTTTGAATGTAACTTCACCTTTAAAAGGAAGTATTCTTATCAGTCAATTGAGATTTTTAAACACCATATTGTCACTGCAAAATGAAAATCACTGACTGCTGTCACACAAATTTGGTACTGGCAGAGCTATAAAAGTATCCTTTCTAAGTGTTAAGCCTTGGGACATAGTGTTTGTGCAGTCTAACAGCAGTTCTTGTTTCAGCATAACATACATTAAAAATCTAGAACACAGTTTAAGGATTATTTTTAGGTTTTCTTTTCCTGTCTCTCCATGCTTTTGCCTTTGAAATTATCTCTGAAACAATAGTATTGCATGCATATTTGTGACTGGTATTTCAGATATATTCAAGAATATTTGAAAGGATGCAAAAAGACACTTTCTCTTCTGGGTTCAACATTTTAGCTATACTTGCATTGACGTTGCAGGTGAAAGACCAAAAAAAAAAAAAAGAAATTAACCTGTTGGTAGCGACCTACCATTGTCAGTCTTATTCCCAATCACACCAAGGCAGAAAGCAGCCCTGACACTTCTGTGACTGCTCCAGCCCATTGTAAACAGGAGGTGGCAGTTCTAGTCTTTGATCCAATATGCTGCAGTGTTATAAAACGGCAGTAACTAGCTGGGGAAGACATTTCCACAATACGCAAGCTAAATAGCTTTTCCAAGGCTAGCTGGAGCTGCTTCCCCTTTAATCCCTTTTTGCAGGAAGCTAAAAAGTGTTACAGAAAGAAAAACAGAAAAAAGTTACAGCAGCTTTCTGACAGCTCAGTATTGGTAGTGTGATAGAGACTCTGGAGCTATTTGCACTGCATCCGTGCAGTGCAACCATATAAAAATTGGGTTTTTAGGGCTTTTGTGGAAACAAAATCCTCTTTATTCATCTCGTGCTCTCTATCATGCATTAGTTTTACAAATCTTTCTTATCACAGAAAATGCTTTTATTCCATAATACTAAAATTCCGCTTAAAACCAAATTAATACAACCCTCCCCCAATATATGACAGGGTGAAATCTAGCAGGAGTGGACCTAAAATCCAACACAGCCTGTGCAACAGGCCATTATTTTTTCATTTCTGTTGCCTTGCCGAGATGCCCTTCATCTGCTAAGAAAACATTGCTTTATCATTAAAATAACTTCAGGATGAAACCTCCTCTGCTGGCTCTCAATATGGAAATGAGAGACTCAAACCACATGTTAAAAACCCCTATGACAGTAAAGACCAACAACAAAGTAGAGCCACTCTGAAAGTCTTGCACCACAGAAAAATAAAAGGCAGAACAGGGGATGTAAGAAGGTGTGAAGGAGACGGTCTGACATCTAGGAGAAATAATACAAGTAAGCATTGTATTTACTGCTTTTTAATCCAGCTTTATGTCTGATCGTGAAAAATGTCAGGAATCACAGCAGAAACATATTACAAAACCATGTTAGGAACTTTATGGAAGGTCTGGAAACTAGGTGGAGGTGAGAACTACTAAAAACACCTGACATTCAGAATCACACAGGGTAGCACAAATCAGCAAGATGCTAGTCTCCATGAAGCTGTAAAATGTAATTGTCAAACTACAGCCTTTCTTAGGAAGAGGCTTGGGATGCTTCATTCTGATCAAATAATTTTTACCTTTCTGATATTCCATCTACATCATCCCTGTAACTTCTCTCAGAGTAGAACAACTGCTTTGTATCGTGGTGTGCGAAACTAGGACATAATGTCATGGCCATAGATAACAAAATATCCTACTCTTCCCATCCTGTCGTCCAGTGGGAACATATTCAGAGTCAGAGATTCAGCAGTGTACATTAATCTTCACAGGGTTATACAGGACATCTCTAATTCAATTCCCTTACATCCTCACAGCTGAGTATGTCCAATTGCAGAAAGATAAGACACGAGTCTGATATTGTTAATCAGACAGGCACATACTCTGACATGTTTCACAATAGGAGGAGAATCCGGATCATGTCTTGCAGCTGTGGAGGAGAATAAGAGTGATAAGGCCAGTACTGAACTGAGCAAGAAATCTGGTTATAATTGTGGAAGTATTGAGGAGGCAGGAAAGTAGTACAGAGGTATTGACACATATCATTCTCTCAGGGTCTTTCTGAGAGACTTAGGAAGCATTTTAAGGATTTGCATACAATGAAGTTCTCACAGTTTAATTACTGTGTATCAGCTGAGCCATGGTAACAGTCTCCAAGAGTGCCTTTTGGCCAAAATCAGGTGCAGAACACTGCTTACCCTTCTTTACTTTCCAACCTAGCTATGTTTAAATACATTGCATTTACCGAGCACTAGAGGAACATAGATGGACAGGTTAGTGGTTCTTCTGACGTATAGTACCTCAGGCTGTGTTAATCTGACATGATATCTATGTTTCCTTGGATTATTTCCTAAAAAAAGTACTAAGGCAGGGTAAAATCAGCACTGCATATCCTAATTTAAGGGGACATCTGGCAAACCAAACTTCTCACACAGAAGATCTCATGGTAAGAGGTAAGAGGCTGTGAAAAGATTCACAGATGTTCTGGGTATAAAACAGAAAAAAAGAGTATGACTCAGGTTCCTAAACTTCTGTTCTAAGCAGAGGTAGGTGCCTTCCTGCCTACCTCAAAGATCCCTCCCTTTAAGGTTTGAATTTTTTTACATTAAAGCATTTTCATAGTCTCCCTCTATCCATGAAAAATAAGAGCAACCCCCAAATGAACCACTCACAAGGAACAATATTTACTTGTCACATGGAAGAGATTTGGAGCCAAAACTTGAATTACATTTCCCTGTATATGTGCAAAACCCAGACATCATCGGGCATCCTGAGACAGGTTTTTTCCAGTGACTCCACTGAAAATTGTATCACTTCTGCATAACTATCCCAAGTTTCCTGGGACTAGAACCCCATGAATCCCTATGTTGCATATCCCTGACAAGTGCCTTGAAGAGCAACCTACAGAGTTAGTTTTTTTTTCTCCTCTCTCGCACACTGATATTCTTTTATGCAACAAGGACAGCTCTATCTCTAAGAATCCTTCACCTTAGAAGAACAGTTAGCATTTGGGAGACCAGGGCTCAAATTCCTCTTGCTGCGTAAGCACTGGATGCTAATCTCACACATAGAAGTTCCATGTGGCTCATGGTGGCATGCAGGCAACTGCACAGTTCAGCTATGTTCTGAGCAGACAAACGCAACTCAGAACTCCTGCCAAGAGGGGAAAGAGTTGCTTATTCTGGGAATCACATTTTGAATGTTTTGAGGTCTAGCAGTGGTTATGATAGCTATGTAGCCTTGTAGGTGTCCCCTAGGAAAGGAAAACAAATGAGACAGCATGGAAACTGAGGCAGACAAAGAGCAACGTGGTCACCGAAAGGCAGTTCTGAGACTACAAAGTAGATGATGTGGTATCTATGCCCCTCTGAGAAATCAGATTTATAAAGCTCTTGTTGAAGCTCAGGTATGTAAACTGTCCTGATAGTTTCAGTGAAACTACTGAGGAATAAACTTAGGTGTGTTGTTAAGTACCTCCAACAAGAGAAATAATATAATATATCAACTCCACTAGACTTTTGAAATGTTTGAAAAAAGCTTAGAAAGAAATATAAAGACTCAGACACACAAACAAGTTGCTGAAGGTTAAAAAGCTATTGCATGTCAGCTGAGACACTCTAACTGTTCATGTGAATTCTCTTTCATTGCAGATGTGACTAAATCAAATTATCCCAATTTTGCAAGAGTAGAAGCCCACACATTGACAGGAGAGGAGAGGGGAGGAGAGGAGATGAAAATGGAGAGGAAGAGACAGAGGCAGAGGGACGGGAAGAAGGAAACTACCTGCCATCAAGAACCAAATAATTAGAAAAATGTCAAGTATAAAATCACTGTTTCTGGAAGCAGAGAGACAGTACTTATAGATGTGTGAAAAACACTAATCTAAACAAAAAATGAGAAGTGGCACAGAATTCAAGGGGGTGAATTCTACATTAAAAGTTGGATAATCTCACAGAAAACAGTATGTTTTTTATTTCTGCCTTTTTACCATCTCAGTATTTGTAAAATGTAACTGATTTTACCTGAGACTTTTTTTCCTCTCAACATTAGATATGAAAATTTCTGTCTTAGTTTACTCATTTTCACTAGGTTCCTCCTCCTAGAATTTCATATACAGTAAGCAGATATGTCCAATAAGAGAGACTTTCTTCTGCAAAAACATTAAAATAAGCTTTTGTATGTCTTCTTTTTTTCTTTTTTCTTTCTCTAAACCACATATGCATATAGATGCACATTCTCCTCCACTGTCTTTTTGGTCTTGCCAGTTGCATTCTTCTCACTTTTGTCACCAGTTTTGCTTCATGAGCATTAGACTGTTTCATTAGTTATGACTCATCAGAAAGGCATAATCATACCAATTCCTGCTCAGTGTCATCTACTCTCATTTAAATAGAAAGTCTTTGTCTGCTGCTGAGCTATCAAATATGTTTTACTCCCTGGATATTATAATAAAAATTGAAACTGCCTTTCCTTGCTTCTATTGAGAGGAAGAAACAAAGTTGTGGTTTTGTTTTGCTTTACCTCTCAAATGTTCATGTCATTTTGAACTATCTTAATTTCTTTTTTCTTGTGAAGGGTTTATTATGAAATGTTTTGCTAAATAAATCAGGTTGTGGTCTAAATAAAATTAGCCTAGAAATTTAACCAACATAATGATAAAATAGAAATTTTAAGCACAAGACATTCTTCACAGAAATTGTCGGGTTTTCTGTTCAAAAACAAATTTGCAGATACTGAATTTATGTTCAAACCAACAAGACTGAAACCTGCAAGTAAATCTGAGTCTACAGACTGTCATTAACATAGATGTGGTATTGGTAGTAGTGACTTATTTCCCCTTTAAAAAAAATAATAAGAAAAGAGAACAAATCTTTAGTGGTATATCTACTTTCTTTAGCCATTAATCACTAGCACCAAAACCTCATAAATATGGTGACAGACACAGAGTAATTCTTATATTTCAGAAAAGGTCAATCAAAAATAGATATAGTAAAAGTCCAGTCAATAAATAATCTTATAAGGCTAAACATTGCACTCATTCTTTTCAAGTCACTCATTAGTCATCTACAGTGCCCTCAATGACATTTTTAATGTATTATTTCAAAGTCCTTTCTTTATTATTGAGAAGGGAAATATTTTTAGCTTGCAAAGCTCCATCTATAGTCGAGGTCTGGTTCACCATAAATGAACAATTTCCCAGTGGACAAGAAACTACTGTGACAGGAACATTAATAATACCTCTGAACATCTACTGCCCCATTTCATTTTTTTTGAAGAGACTTACAGTTTTATGGAGAAATACTGGAGGAAAAAAAAGAAGGAAAGAAGTAGGAAAGGTTATTTTGTGGCTAAAGCTGGTTGAATTATTCATTGTTTAACATTTCATCTTTTAAATTACTGCTTAAAATTACAATCCTAAACCCATGTTTTCAGTTTCAGTAGAAGGAGCTGCATCTTTGCATAACAGGCCATTCCTTTAAGGGTAAATTTTCTAAAGATGGTTAAATGACTTAGGTATCACTTTGAACTTGAAAGACACTAGATGCCTTTTGGGCATTTTCTAAAATCCCTGGAAATGGCTTACATGCCCATGTAATTCTTTGAATTGCTTTCCTCCGCCCTTGATATCCAACAAGCATTAGGAAGTCTAATATAAGCACGTGATTTTGAAAATTTGTCCCTTATGAATGTACTGTTCAATATGTTCCTTTCGTTCTGCATTGAAATCATTCACATGGAATTTATAGAGCTATTAAATGTATTGTAATAAGTTGCTGAAGACATTTATCCTTTTTTTATAATCTAAGAATTTAAAAATCATATTTTTGATAAACTTTTAAATTACTTAGGTCACAGAGTCTTCTTTTCAAAAATGTCTCCATCTCTGAGTAGTCTGTCCCATTGAAAGTTACCATTTGGTTGTAATATTATTCATAGGATATATTTGATCTATTCACACAGGAGATCTGCTCTTCAGCTGTTTGATCGCAGTTTTACAAGGACTATAATGACAAATATCCAAATATAAATGATTAATAAATCACTTATGCAGTTTCAGAAAAATAATTCTGCTCAGTCTATTAAAAAAAAGTGAAGAAACTTTTCAATTGGGAATATAGAGGCTGCCAAATACTTGTAAATAATTTGTAAAATACAGAATGAATTTGCTAGTCACTGTAACAAATAAATAAAGGGAGAAATACAGGGAATTCAGAGAAAATAAGAATGCTCAAGGACATAGAAAAAACAAATACGAGCGTGAAAACATTGGGATTTTTTTCCCGAAAGGAAAAAAGAGAAATCAGAAATGCATATAAAATAATCAATGAACAAAAGAGCATAGATGAAAAAAAAAAAAACCCAAACATTTCCTATCCTAGTTCTATGATATAAGAACAAAGACATAATTAAATGGTGGAAGCCTTGAAGTAAATAAAAGGATATAGTTCCTCACAAAATATTAAGTCACTGAGGTGTCGTGGTTTAACCTCAGCCGGCAACTGAGCACTACACAGCCGCTCGCTCACTCCCCCCTGGCCTGGTGGTATGGGGGAGAGAATTGAAAGAGAAAAAGTGAGAAAACTCGTGGGTTGAGATAAAAAGACTTTAATAATTGAAATAGAATAAAATAATAATAATAATAATAATATACAAAGCAAGTGATGCACAATGCAATTGCTCACCACCTGCTGACCGATGCCCAGCCAGTCCCCAAACAGTGGCTCCCCCGGCCAGCTTTCCCCCCGTTTATGTACTGAGCATGACTTCACATGGTATGGAATATCCCTTTGGCCAGTCTGGGTCAGCTGTCCTGGCTGTGCCCCCTCCCAGCTTCTTGTGCACCTCCAGTCTTCTCAGTCGGTAGGGCATGGGAAGCTGAAAAGTCCTTGACTGGTGTAAGCACTGCTTAGCAACAACTAAAACATCGGTGTGTTATCAACTTTGTTCTCATACTAAATCCAAAACACAGCACTACCAGCTACTAGGAAGAAAATTAACTCTATCCCAACCGAAACCAGGACATGAGGCAAAGAAACTGAAAAGAATAAAATCAGATTGGACGTGCAATTCCCAGTGTGGATCAGTGTGGCACTTCTAACCCAAACAGTCTGGGTGAAAAAAAGATCCTGACCCACCCTGGACTAGGACTAGGCACATGAAGGAAACCTCAGGCTACATACAATGGCCCAGCAGTACTTCCCATTGGTGACAGATAAAGCACTGAGTAGGACTGCACTGTAAGGGAAGGTTGTATCTCACAGGTTCACGGGACTTGATTTTGCCATCTGTCTAGGGGGAGGATAATCAAACTTGGACCAGGTCAAAAAGAATTGCAATATTTATTGTGTTCTATTTCCCTTATGAAACTGTATAAACCTTTGTTGTGCAACAACTTTTGAGACTGAGGGTAAGTGGAAGAAGAAGCTATAAACATAAAAAAAGAAACGTTGATACATAACACATTATGCTGGCGGCAGTATTTGGAAAATATTCTTATGACCTACATTTCTAATTAACAGCAACTCAAAAAGTTTTGTTTCTTGCTGAGCTATATGTGTGAGAAGATAGTTTTGTATCTGTCAACCATTTCTCTCTCTCTACAGATGTTTTTTTGAAAACTGATATTTGCACAGTAGTATGTATTATACTTAGACATTATGTTTCTGCTATTACCCAGATTTACTCAGTACAATAAAACTCTAAGAAACAAAACAGAAATAGTTTTCAAAGTCTCCAACCATAACATGCATAGCTGCATGCTTTGTTAAGGTATGCAGAAGGTCTAAAATCTTGTTTAGTGCCATTGTTAATCTTCTGTACAAGACAGACATTGATGAGAACTTTTTAAAAGATCCGTTAACATCTGCTGTCTGAATCTTCATAAACTCAGTTCAGAGAGAAAATAAAAGCATTTTGGCATGATTGGATTTAGAGCAGCAGCAACTGATCCTCACTGGGTATGTGCAGCATAAAAAATTATTTAGCTGTCGGCTCAGCCATGATAACCATCTACGTACATCTGCTGAGTCCCTGCCAGTTGTGGAGTGGATATCTTTCTCTGAAATTTAGGGACACTACCAGAGATAATTAATTCATTATTGTGAACTGACTTCACAACAGTTTAATTAAGATTGCAGATCAGCCTCAGGGCTGACTATTATTATGGCATAGATGATAATTTAAAAGTGGAATAGCACTGATCTGGACATGCTAGATTAGTCACTCGGAAACAGTGTTTTCACATCTATTAAAGCTCCTCATCTTTATCATAATATTTGAAAATCTCTTGCCTGATTTCCTGGCATCTTGCATACAGCAAAGGCTTTTTGTATATATGTTAGTAATGAACAGTCTTTGGACAGAGGTTTTGAACATCAGAGATCTGTAAACGTAACTTTCACTGCTCAGTAACTAAATAATGGACCAACAACTTAGGGAAACACAGAAAGTGCAGGATATAAAAATCAAGATGGCTAGCCACAGTGCCCAGTTAAGAGAGCATTACTTAATCTTCTGATTCTAAAGTTAAAACTGCCAACTTCTGAACCACATGAAAGAATGATTAAGCATGTTGAACCTAGAATATGCTTTCGAATCAGCCAAAAATGGAAAACAATTGGACTCAGAATGAAAATGTCTTTTGCATTGTAACCATTACTAAGACTGAACGAGCTTTTATAACAGCAGGAAAGCAGAGTAACAGTTATACTCCAGTCCCTATGCATACCAGAGAGTCTGAATGGGAAGTGCCCTTTCCCCACTAGATGATTGAAAATAGCAGGTGATGAGACAAGAGTTTGCTGTGAAAGAGCAATAAAATATAAACTTACAGAGAAAGTGAGCTGTTCTATTTCCACTTGTTCTGTTGTTTTCATTTGTTTCTGAAGCTTGATTACTTGGGTACAGCAAAGAAACAATTCCCATGAGCTATCTTCTCATTTTGAGAACAGAAAGGAATAATATCAAGTGGTGCAAGGAAGCAAGGGTGACTAAGGCTGGGAGTTGTGAGGGCTTAACATTTCTTGGAACCCTCTAGGGTCAGTTACCTTCTGAAGACACTTACTCCTAGGCATTCAGAATCTATCTGTTGCTTTTAGTAAGAAAGCTTTCAATAGATTTATTTGCTTTAAAGAAGACTATGGAAGAAAAGAATGGCTTATTCTATTCTGCCTCCCATGTCATCAACCAATTTAGAAGCCAAATTCCAGTTACAGAAACTTTATTACTGGTGATACCTGAGTCCGGATTAAAAAAAACCAAACAAAATAAAGTAAAACCAAACCAAACCTTCTTGGCTTTTAGGTCATATGTTGAGCTGGGCTGGCAGTTAGAATAAACTGTCCTTCTACTTGTACACAAAACAGATATTATCTGCAAATCACTGAGATAATAAAAGCTGAACCCCATAATGCTGTTTTAGAAAGCTTCACTACTCTAGAGTAGAACTTTAAGCAAAGATTGTTCATGTTCTAGGTGACTTTTTTTCTATAAAAGAACTTTAACCTTTTTCCTCCTGTTTTTTCCCACTTCTTGCACAGAAGAAGTGGTGAATCTGCAGATTTATAACATCCATTACATATTAAATAATGATCTGAACATTGTTTAATTTCCAAAAAACCCCTACCTTATTTTGTGTACTGCTGGAAAATTAGAAACATTACTTGATATTACTTAACCATATGTTAGAGAACGTAAATGGTGAAGGAAAGACTATGCAAAAAGTTATGTAACATCAAAAATGAGATTTAAGAAAAAGCAGTTTAGAAGTGTTTTCTTTATACTATTATTTACAAATTCATTAAAAATTCAAACATGCCAAGGAATAGGATTTAATTAGTTTGAGGTGTGAAGAACACACGCATATATAAGTTTTGACCTGTACTTGCATCTGTTTGAAAACCCATAGGCACACGAGACTGGTCACGTATCTGTGTACTTGTAATATAAAAATCACTTTGTAAACTACTAAGCATCTGCCCTTAATTTCACAGGGATCACACTCCAAGGATATTCAGCCAATAATCTGTGTATAAAGCTTTGATCCTCTCCCTGATCAGGCTAGCTTTACTATTGATTCCTTATTATAATTTATTTAACATAAAAGCTGTTACATAAGCTGGTTAAAGTTACTTAATGAGCTAACCGATCAGGGAGAAATGAATTTGAGATCACTTTGAACCCCATCTAATTTTCCCAAAGAACCAAAATTTATGAGGTTTGGGGTCCTGGAGGAAAAGAGTAGAGCACAGTTCTTAATTAATAGTATATTTGGGTAGAAAAGATATTCGCTACTGAACAACTTTGATTTTTTCATGGAACTGGAACATAAAATGAGCCTATTCTCTGCCTTTAGTTATGCCTTTGACACTGAGCAGAATTTGCCCCATGGCAGACTGAAAGCCCCTCACACTAACATAGACTAAACTTCAATTGTTCATTATTTTTAGTATAAGATCAGAATAGAACTACTTAATCAAATAAAGTTATGGAGAAGAGGACAGAAAGAAAAGCTGTACTTGAAAGTATAAAAGGAAAGTTTGCTTATGGCAGTCTATCACATCTGTTTCTGTATCCCATTTTTAAACCAATTGGACCTGATCAGCTTTCGCAACCCTTTTGCACCTGAATACACTCATGTACATGATTTTTGATCTCTAACAAAGTAAATGAGGTCACGGCTGAAAACTTTGCAATAGAATGATAGGCAAAATTAGTCAGGAAAAATGTTTAAAAATAAACTCTTCATAAAACAACTTTCAAATTTTTCAGTTGTCAGCTCTGTTTTAGTAGCCTAGATTTTTTTTTGTTATTTCTTTTTCAGTAAAGGTACAATAAGGCCTTCAATAAGGATCCTTACCCCTGTTTTCCACATTATCGCATTATAAACAGTCTGTGTCTGCCATCTTGACTTGTACTATGTGCAGTTCTGTAACGGCTGAGGATCCAGCCAGTTAAGACAGATTCAGGATAAAAAATAACTTCAAATGGAAATATTCCCAATGTTCAGTACCTCGATGTGTGACAAAACAGTAGCAACCTTTTATGTTCATATGCAAACCCCCAAATTAATCAGAGGGGATATGCATGCTACTTTGTTACGGTGGCATAAAAGCTGTAGAAAATAGCCCTTTTTTAGTTTTAAGTGCCATTATCATGAATAGGACATGATGTAGACATTAGGAGTAAAATAGAAATAAAAGCTGACTTGAAAATCAAGTATATGTTTTAATATTCTCATCCCTCAGGAAGCCCCTCTTCACTGGTAATTTATGAGAAAAGTATAATTAGGTTAACTTTTTTATTTTTCTTCACACTCCTCTCACAAGAGTAGGGTAGATCCGCATTTCAAAAATAATTTTTTCTTTATTTCTGATGCTTTTAAATATTTTTTTAAATCTTTAAAAATAGTTTGACTAAAACAAAATATATAGAGGTTACAGTGGAATTATAATTATCACTTCCTGCGATTTAAAAAAAAAAAAAAAAAGGCCTGAGAGCATTTTCAATGTCATTTAAGAGACAATGCAGACCAGAACCCCTACAAGCCTTTTTACCACTGAAAATCTCTCTGGAAAAAACCCTTGAATTTCAAGTGAAAAAAACGGATCTTTAAGACAGTATGTCTCAGCATGGTCAGTTGTTTGCACTCTGCTCCTTGAAAAGAAAAATCTTAATTCTCCACTGATGCATCACTTGCGTTGCTGGGCTTTTGCAATTTAGAACAATTAAACATAAAGCCTCAAGTATTTAATTATGTTCTAAGACATTCAAACGAGGGATTTTAATTCTTAATGAAATCTTTTTTTTTCTCCAGGAAATAAGAATAATTTCAGCTTTGATCCAGCCTCCTAAGATCATCCTCCTAAGGTACCAATTCAAGCTACTAAACTGGAGTTCAGTTCACATTGCAGACAGACTGCCATGTGTTTTTTCTTTCTAAATTGTTTCCACCATTTCTGAACAGTTAGGAGTTTGCTGTCTTTCTGCTTCTCAGGTGCCCAGCCTTGCCTTTTCTACTGTCATTCCATTTCAGCTATGACAATTAAAGTCATTTACTTGTTTCTGTATGAGCTTATTCTGTGTTGATGGTGGCTTTCCCTTCATGATTATCACAAAAAATTCAACGTGTGGTCACTATGTTGCAGAAGTGCAATCCAACTACAATGACTGTAACACCTGTGCTGTCTCAGAATAGGCACGTAACTAACAGCCAATATACAGAGAAACAACTTGCCAAAGGTTAAGAACAATAAACAAAATCAGAAAGTACCTCATTCCCTAAATATTGGTTCAGTTTCACAGACAAAGTTATGGAAACTTTCTTGCCCAGTACTCTTCAAGGTGTCTGCTTGACATCACAGGTATCTGCACTCAAAAACAAAGCCTGATTTGGCAGAGTTTTTCTTAGGAATTTTGGTACATTTTAGTTTTATAGTGGGTTTATGCAGGGCTCTTGAGCTATTTTTGGAGACAGAGAAGAAAATGTTAACGTAACAGAAAGATGTTGGGAGAAGGATATAATGTTGACAGAAGTCTCCCTGAATTTTGTATGCCAATCAGGCACTCCCTCTGCTGTACTGAATCTGTTGATGTATTAGTTCTGTCAGACTTTTCTAACCTGCTAACACTTTTCATGGGATTCATCATCTCCAGATCTAGCCTTTTCTGTTAGAGGAATATTTCATCCCATCAAAAAATTGTCTGATGGCATTGTTAAGGTTAATGGGAACTTCAAGTATAATGACCAAAAGGAGAGCTAAAATAGGAGCTTCCCCCCCCCCCCCCCGATAAATACATTACTCAATTTTTATTGAAGTTTTAATGCTTCAGACAACAATACAGATTGTTCTGCAAAATTATTTTAATCTTTCTTGCACCCCATTTTAAAATTAAGCTTCCAGTATTAATAAAGGTGATGATGATCTAGCCAAAGATTTTGGAGAAGATGAAAGTGATATCTCTAGCACAATAGCTTGTATCAGTGAATGTAAACTGAAAGAGAACACTGGAAAAAATTGAATTCTCAACTGCTTGAATTAGTTTTACCCAGGAGCACCTTTTGCCTAATGCCAATGAAAACAAGATAATAGGAAGTCACAGGGTTTAAAGGATAAATCTCTACTCAATCAGACTAGATTCCCCACTGCATTGCCAAAGTTGAGGGTGGTGTTATGGTATACTTCCATTAGTTAGCTAAAATCCTGTAGAAAAGAACAGAAAAAAAGAGATTCAATATTGCTATTGGTAATGGGGAAGACTAAGGTTTAAGTAACAGTTTGTTGAATAACGAGTCATAAATTCAGCAGCCCACATTTTAAATAACTCTGAGGGTAATAGCTTCAGAAATTTGCTGGACATGAACTCTATTTTTGATGAAAACTAGGATCACTTTGCTCAAAGTAGCTTTTTGGTTTATTATCAGTGACTGCCATAGAGACAGTCTGCCTAACAATTTAATTTAACATTGAATGAAAAACCTATTACAACTTATATTTAATTTATTAACAAGTATTGCACTTAAAAGCAAACTTCTAATATAATTATATATGTACTAGCAAAACAATTTCTAAGTGATCTATAAGTACAAAGAACTATTGTGTTGTAATGCAGCTTTTGAAAACTCTACCAGGATTTATCAAAAAATATAATGAGTGAAAATCCTATTTCTGCTGAAGCAAGTAGGAAAAAATCCAACCCACTATTACTGAGTTTGATCTATGTTTTCCTACATAATAATAGACATTTGGAGAAAGTTGAAACATGAGATATATTTAACAATGATGCATGGGCTAGATGATGCTCAGGTATCATCTTTAGAAGCATAATTTTGATGTCATTAACAAATACATTTTCTAAAACTTCCTGCTTTTACACTAGATTACATTGCATTTTATTGAGTAGAGGTATTTAAAGGGGAAATAAGGATCTGGTATGTGTTAGTGGTCAATTGATACAGACACTGAAGGAAACCTGAAAATAATTTTAAATAATTTTCATACCTGCTTATAAATGTGAACAAGCTTTGAGGGGAAGGACTAGTTAGAAAGTGTACTCTTTGCTGCAGTCTGGGATAGACTAGGGTAGTAAAGTGGGGGCAAAGTGGCATGAGAAAGTGTACTAATTTAAAGAATCAGGCCTATCACTGTACAAAAGTCTGAAACTTTTTTTTTCCTACCTCTGCATCATCTGTAAATGTAGGAAATGCACCCATAGCAGCACAATCACTCAAAAAGTTCAGGCAAGCTGGGTGGACAACCAGCACAGCAAGGTATTTCAAATCACATACAGTCTCTAAGTTGCCCTCCTCTCTGTCTCACAGCAGGAGAAATTTTGTTTCTCCAGACTCCAAATGGGATGTATCAACCCTGGGATAAATCTTTTATACATTTCTTCAGTGTTAGTTTGTGAGCATAATAATGAGTGATCCCCTGCAATGGAGCACTGCTGTCTTGATGAACACAATTATAAATATTATAGAAAGCATGTCTTAAAAATATAAAGCTCACATCAAGCTGATATTCAAATCCTTAAGTTATTCACTATTGTCTCTTCTGAAGAAAAGCATAACACAACAGGAGACAGTAGCAGTCAGAAGCAGCAAATACCTAAAAGAAAATTCAGGTGTATCTGGCATTTTGTAAAGTAAACAGATACAAGTTCTTTCTAATAAAGACGGCTGAATTCCTGTTGTGCATATTTTGGGACTTTTCAGGATCTCAAAAGCATGTGGAAGAGTTGAAATTTCTAAAGGGTTTCATAAATGTTTGACTTAATTTATAAGGTGGAATCTTGGCCTTGTCAAAGCCTGTGGGAAAACTCCCTTTGATTACAGAGGAGCTGGGTTTCCAGTAACCATGATTGTTTCAGCACCTGACAGGTCTGTACAGAGATTGAGGGAGAGCAAGTCTTTCAGGTACAGGGGATTTTTAGTACTGTTACCAGAAGCTTTTTCGGTGGTGATTTCATATCGATCCATTTTTTCAAACAGCAGCTATTGTGGAAATCAAAGCATAGAGAAGGAAAATGCGTTTTTGCTTCCGATATATTTAAAGTAAGATAAAAGGATAAACACGTGTTTACTTTCTTAAAATCCTTCTCTGTGCTATCAGTGATGTAGCCAACACAGACTGCAGGACTGAAGGAACGTGGAGAAATGATGAAATATTTTTTTAATACCCTTTTTTTTTGTTATTTGTTTTGTGTTTATAAACATTTCCTGAAATTCTTGCTTTGTTTTCAGGCTTCTGTATTTTCATTTTCCCTTCATTTGTCCAAAACCATTGAAGAAAATAATTTTAAAATGTTAATTTAAAAAAAAGAAAGCAAAAATTCTTCTTCCCCCACCCACTGGAAGACTCTCACCCAAACGCAGATGAACAGCTCTGAATTTAGAGCTTTTATTTAAAAGGACATACATCTTCCTCTTTCTATTTCCTCTTCAATGCTGTAGCCTCTTCTGTTGAAGGTGCTGTATTTTTACTTACATAGGAGCTTTTATCATGAAGCACAACCTTGTGAGGTAAGACTGGGTAGAAACAGAACCAGAAAATGCTTAAGGGAAAATATTAAGCATGCAGTCAGCTAGCCACAAAGGATGATAGGATTTAGTATTTGGCATATACCTTTTATTAACATGAACAGACTGACTTAATCTAAAAGCAATTGTGTTGAATGGTTTGAAAATTAAACAATGAAATATAATTTGTTCTTCTGTATTACAAAACAATCAAATGTGTTTACCAAATTATTCAGTTAACATTGTGAATAGAGCTTTAAAAAATGTTTGGCTGTTCCTAAAAAAACCCAATAATATACATTTTGATTTTCTTTAACATAGATATTTTTTATCTAGTTTGACTTTAGCAGGGTAAAACGGATCATTAAAACTTTAATCTTGAGAAATTGTTGGTTTTTTTCTGAAATAGTGACTAACTTTTGCTCATCTTCTTTTGGCTTTCTTGCCATTTAGGTAGGGTCTTATGCACACTATGACATTTTGTGATGACTATTCCACACCATTGCATGATTTTCATGTAAACATGCAGATCTCAATTTTCTGAAAAATAATGAAACAATTTAAATATTAAATGGATTTTAAGTGAGCCAATTTCAGATAATTAAATAATTTAGACTAATTTCTGGAGTCAAGGCATGAGTCGTTTTCTTCAGGAGTGCAGAGGTTTAAATGTGGGGAGAAGGTGGTGTAAGGTAACGGACAGCAGACAGTAATGGGTTATGAAAGGCTGACTCGGGCTGTTCTCTCTTGAAAAGAATGTTCAATTCACTGCCGCAATGTATTCTTTACCTGTAGTTATCTTAAACTTCTAGGTTTATTAGGATCTTCAACTGAATCATGGAATAGTTTAATATGTACTGGCACATTTTGGATATTTTGATTTACTGTCATTTAGTTTGCATCATCATGAAAGGCAGGTACATAAATATTCTTGCAGTTAGGCTTTAAATTAGCAGAAACAATTTGTTTCCCATTTCTCAGAAAACTTGTATAAACTCTCCAAGATTTTTTTTTTTTCCTTTCAGCTATTTTTGCTGTACTTACACATTTGTATCATTATTGTAATGACATTTCTGTTTTGTGGTATTTTTGAAGTTGGTCACTAACTGCAAGGTCACAGGAACTTTTGGAGTCTCATGAAAGCCAATATAAAATATGCATATGAAAATATAATTGAATTCAAGATAAGACTTTCTTTCCTGATATTTTCCAGTTAGCTTTTTTGGTGGGGACCTGTGGATATAAGCATTTGATTTCAATGGACTTCGGATGCCTATTGAATGTTTACCTTTATGCATAAGTTAAACATTTTGGTGGATTGAGAATTGGTGCTTAGCATCTTGTACGAACTTAGTCCCTTGTTCAGCAAACAGTTTGGACTGCTCTGAACTTTTTCATCATGCATCATATAGTAAAAGAGAACAAAGCACTTAGGAATGATAATCTACACTGTCAGTTGTTAAGAAGAAATGTTTGGGTTAAAGTTCACCAATGTACAGAAATTCTCTTCCTGACAAAAGAGACAAAGGAAATTATTCTACATCCTTGATTATAGATTCTTGCAAGTTTTAGGCATTTTTAAAGAAATAGACCCAAACCAATTGTTATAAAAGACAAAGTAATAATGTATAAATATTTTCCTACAAAAAATTTTTCCTTTAGAATAAAATATGCTATTCTCTTTTCCTCTCCTTGTCTAATTCTGTTATAGTTAGTTTAATTTATACAGGAATATTATATCACAGATTTCTGTAGCTGTGCTAACAAAGATAAATGGAAGCAGGGATTTCAATAAAACTTTGCAAACAATTCCATTATAGCTTGTCAAATGCACACAGAATCTCAGCTGTAAGTTGTTTCATTTATATGTCAGTTTTGTCAACATCACCGACTAAAAATATGGACCCTTACATTCAATCTCTGCACAAAAGAATAAATTGACAATTCAAGTATGAAGCTTTTAACTATGTTTTTAGCTCTGACATTTCTTACTGCCATACAAGATTTTATACCAAAAAAAGAATTATTTCTGGAAAAATCTAAAGGCAAACATATGCTACTTGAATATTAATAAAGTATTCTAACAGCGTAGAGCAGAAAACTTGCATAATTTTGTTTCTCCTTTTTACATTATTTTCATGCAAGGTGCAACAGGCAAATAATTTAAAAAATATTAACTCATTTATAGATTGTTTCTACTATGTTCATGATGCTATTGTGTTTACAACTACTCAAAAATAGTGTTTTTTCTGTTTGTGGGAACTGAGTTATAAGGTCTCGGTTTTCACATCTTTTATGACCACCGTGCTCAAGTTCATATGTGCATAGGGTATTCTTATTTCAAAATTCGCTAGTCTACACAGGAAGTGGAAGGGGTATCATACAATGGGTACAAGGAAACATGCACCCTGGAGTCACAGATAACCTGGCAAAACCCTGGCATTCTTTTCACCCGTCTTTCTGCTTGGGAATCAGTGTGTGGGTTTCAGAGAGAGAATCAATTACTTCATTAGGCAAAAGAATGTACTCAAGTAACTTTTTAAGACTGCCAGTATGAGTTACTAATTTCTCATTTAATCTGCTATTATATATCCTTGCAGGTTTTATAAAAAAATATAAAACAAACGAAAAAGCAAGCCAATCCAAAACACTGTCAATTATTAATCTAAGAAATTAGATATTATAATTAGAAAATCAAGCGCAGGTGTGGAACTGAATTAAATCACAGACCATCGAATACATACATTCAGCAATCAAATCATTAAGTTAATACAGTATGCAGTCAATTCTTATGAGTCTTACCACAGGAACTGAATTAGGTTGTTCAGTTCCTTATCCCCAGTAGAAGCAATCTTCTAAATTTGCCTTAATATAAAAATCCAAATTCATTTAACAGTCAGTCCTCAGGTCAAATTGAGATTTTCTTTCCTGAAAACGTCTTGTGTACAGGACACCTCCCCCCTCCCCCTACTTCTTGTTATTCCCATTCAGTCTGCGTTCTGCAATCTTGAATCTGTAAGAGTCAACTGATCATACATGTTTTCTTACAGAGGTAAACTAGATTCTCTGACAGTTCATGCAAACATTTAAAGGGAAAGCACTGTTGTGGTTTACCAAGTAGAACTCCTTTAGCTTCTTAGAGCTAGGAAATTATTCTCAGTGCATTCCCAAGGGATGGGGATTATTCCTTATAGGAAGGAAGGCCGAATAAATACACATATGTATATTAAAGAAAGTGTCAGATATAATATACAAAAATATGAGAAAACCAGAAGCAAGGCCTAACATCTTTATGCCTCGTGGCATTTCAAGGCACATGCTATTACAATCTGTGTTGTAGTTCAGGAACAAAGGTAAGACAAAATTTTTGTTCCCTTTGATGATAAAGGGTGTGTGATAGTTACTAAGAAACTTTCTGTTCCTGCCCTAGACAGCAGGAGAACATGCCTCTGCAGGTAAATTAATCAATTACTAAAAAAATAAAATCATTTGGCAATGACTGATGTTGGCCTCGATAGATGGTTAATTCCATTTGGGAGGAATATATAACAAATTTTGGAGATTAAAAAATATTTTAATGGAGTACAGTAAATCCAAAAGGCTTAGTCTAACAAATATAAAATAAGCTTCATTTGGGATCTTTTTGATTTTAGCATATTCACATCTTCACTAATTTAAGCCTTGTTGGCGTGATATAGACTGGAACCCAAGGGAATACCAGTTTGGGAATGGGATGCTGAGTAAACTGCAGCGGAAATATTCTGCCCTTCAGGAACTAAATCTAAAATGGGTGCTTATAATGTAGTTCCATTTTTTCTATTTAAAAATTTATATGATATTTTTTTATTGCTTATGGATAACAGCCAATCAATGTCATGTTGTTTAGTTAATTATATTGAGAACAATCTACATAATTATCTTGCTATAATTGGTGTTTCTATTATTCTGTTGTTTTATTTCTTTTATAAACCGTTAGCTTTATTAGCACTACAATGTTCATGCCAATAAACATATTAGAATATCTGCATTTCTTCCTTGCAGTTAAATACTCATAAGTTTAAGACACTGCTTATTCAAAATCACATGATATCAGCTAATTACAAACATTCTATGGCAGAATATGTTTATAATTTACTAAGAATAATTGTTTCTCTTTAGTCTTCTGCAGCTATTATTATGATAGGAAAGCATTACTCTTCTAATAAACCAAAGTCCAACCTACTGAGTTGCACTTCCTGTTTACTGCAGTTATGGAAGAAAACTAAAAAAAATGCTGCTCCCATACCTTGTTATCCAAACAACACAGTCTCCTGTATTAGAATCTGGGATTCCAGTGAGTATATCTGGCACCTTTTTTGCAGATGAGCTACATTTTCTTCATGACGTGAGCAGATGCAAGCTCACCAAGTCTTACAAACCAAACAGGAGGCTGCATCACTATGCTGCCCAGTCTGTTAGAAACCAAAGCTGAGAGATGGGCTTTACGATATTAACATTTACAGTATGCTAACATAGTCACAGGGCTCCTAGTGAGGTCTGTGCATGGTCAGAAAGTTTTCCTCCGCATGCAAAGGGCCCATAGATAACAATGTTTTTACAATTCTGTCTTTATGACCTCTCAAAGGCAAGCCAGATATAGCATTTTAAACAGAATTAGATCATATGTTCCAATTGTTGTGGAAATAGGAAGGCTTAAAGTACAGGCAGTTTGAAAAATCTCCTTTCTGGAAACTCTTTACAGTATCAGACAGAGCAACTACCTGTAATCTGCTTCTGAAAATGTTAAGAATTTTAAGAATAAGACAAACAGGTCCTATTCTCTCTTTAAAGAAAATGTTACAGAATTTTAGCTGCAGATATTTTAAACCCCATTATTTGAATCAGAAATAATAAATAAATCTGTACTTACTACCAGACACAACTATAAATAAATGTTACCAAATACTCATGAATAATTGTGATATAAAGCCACTAGAGTAATTATTTTTTTCCCAGAAAGCATGTCTAAATAGAAATAAATTCAAGGAATGTGTGATCTGCTTGTGGATAAGCCTTGAACAGAAGGAGAGGTTAACATTTTTAGCTAAATTATGCATTGCAAATGGCTCACTCACTTTTGTTTCATTTGCATAAGTGGCCCTGGTTCAAAAACTCACTGATTGCAATGGAAACAATGTCACTGGCTTTTTTTTTTTTTTTTCTTTTAAACCACTCTACATAGGTCTCAAAACTGTAGGATAGGGAGAAAAATAGTACAAAATGCCCTTTTAAAGACCACCTTCCTATGCTTAATTAACATGGCAACATAACTGTTTTTGTAAATTAAGTTCTACCACTGACTGTCTGGAATAAAGAAGTTAGAATTTTACTGAAAATGGAAGATAAACAATTTCAAGTTGCAGACAGAAATCCTTATTACTAAGACCTGATGCTTTACCCCCTTAAGCTTTTATAAGAAGAATTCCTCTGACTAGTGGTCTTTAGATAACTTTGTATTTCAGGAATGCTGAAGCATAAAAAACATATGCGGTTAGCTTGGTGACTTTGCTTCTGTTTAGGGAAGTGGTAATGAGTTGCCCAGAGGTTTGGGTTCTGAGGGTAAGGAAGGAGGAAAGGAAGGACTAATAAATCAATTTTTGTGATTTTTCTGGATTATTTTTAAAATTTGCATCTTTCAGCAGAATTACTTAATCACCACTGTTTTAAAACTGTTAATAGTATCCTTATTAGTCTGATGTAAAGCATCAGCCACTGAACTACAAAACTCACCAAAATAGAAAGTGTTAGGTATGTATCATGTATAAATAAAAAAAAGTCAGTCAGCAACTCAGATGTCTATTATTTCTCATTCAGTCCAATAATTCAGGAAATGTTATGGCTTGACCTAAGAAATAAATTGCAGAGCTTCATCTTTATTTCATTAGCTGACTACAACATCAGTGGGGGGAAAAAAAAAAAATCAGATTCATAATTTTTATCTACTTAAGAGCCGTGAATGGGATTTTTCTATTAATTATTATTTAAAACTGATATTTTCATAGGGCTATTTTGAAGTGCAGAGCTCTACAGATGTAAGTCCTGTAGATACTTCTTTTTATTTCGACTTCTTATCTTTGCATCATTCTTACACTGAGTTGTTGCATAGTCATCTACTGGTCATGATGGATAATTTTGCTGTCAATACAGTCACAGTTAATGAAAATATGAGAACATTTACAAGGCTCATCAAGATTTATGAACCAATAAGGAGCCTAGAGTGCGGAGGTTAAAAAAAAAAGACCTAGCTAGCATGCTAATGCTGTCAAAGAATCATTCATTCTGGAGTAGTCACTATCACTGATATATGTTCTCTGCAGAAACATTGCTTGAAATATCGACTTGGGATTTGCAACTTGGAAAATGTAATTTTTTTCTTTGGATTTTCCTTATTTAACTAAATTCATTAGTTTTCTAGGTTTTTAGGCCTTACTGTGATCACTTAATAGGTAAACTCCTCATAGATGGGTGCAGTTCATTTATATTAAAAAAAAAGAAACCTCTTTGGTATAGTTTTAGATTTCAAAAGATTTTCGGCTCTGGCTGAGAAATGTGATCTTGCAAGGAACTTCACATTTGTATATAGGAGCAAAGTTGAGCCATTTCCATATGGCTTGCTTCCCAAATTTGGCACAAAGTCAGCCAAAGCAACTGAACTTCTGCGAACAAAACTGAATCCTTGATCTAATTTAGATATTTTCACTAGAAAAGTCATGACCAAGTATCCTTGAGGAATTACTGCAGTATAATTCAATTGTGCCACATTATTTTAACCTAAAGTGAGATCTGGATATAATTTACAATTTAAAATGTGCTGTAGGTTTGAGTCAGAATACCTACTACACTAGAAAAAATATATTTCTTGAACATAAGATGGAATTTTTTCTTTTTTATCCACATTTATAAATGAGCAAAAAGATATTTCTACAGGTTAGAAGAATAATTTAGGGTTTCAGAGCCTCGCACTGTGCTTTTCTCCATAGAGGCTTTTTAGGTAAACTTGAACAAATCACATCTTTCATGTATCATTGACTTAAACCCATAAAATCTGCACCTTCTTACCTGAAAAGGGTTTTGGGAAGATTAATATATTAAAAACATTGACTAATATAGTTAATATAACAGGAATAGGTGTCTTAGAACTACTGGAGGCAGATATATTCAGAAAAACAGAGTGTTTAAACTTTAACTAAATGCATTAAAAAGACATTATGATCATTCACTTAATGTTACCATAACTTAGGCATTAAGTCGATTATATTGATTGCAGCTGTGACAGTGTAAGGTTATAAATAAGGTAAAGCTTGTAGGAAGATATAGGATTTTTTTTTAGATCAATTGGTATAGCTTGAGAAAAGAGGCAATCTTTTGGATCCATAAGCTCTTCTGCTATCAGAAATTGAAGAAGCAATCTTCAAAGCTAAGTACAAGTTTTAGAACAAATGCTGTGAATGTAACAAGATATGTTAATCAGACTGAAAGAAAAGAGTTGATACCAAAATTCTATTAAAGGAGAAAGATGAGATGAATTACCATGATCCATGAAACTATTATCTCTAGAGTTTATGATTTTGGAGAGCTGATGATGTTATTTTATTTTCCAGCCTAATCTTTTGAAGGTTGTTTGTTTTGAGTTTGTTTTTTTTTTTTAATTTAGGTTTCTCTTAAGAACGAATACTGAGATGACAGAGGTGAGGTAACTGAGGGGTTTTTTTTGAGATTGGATGATTAGGGAACATCATCACTAAGAGAACATTAGCACATTTTCTATGCAAGATTATTCTGGTGTGTGGCGATTGTTTAATTGTGTGCCAGTGATTTCCATGTTTATATGTATTGACACATTTGCGTATGTTGCTCAGTTATAGTCAGGTTTGATTTGGTGCCTGATCTTGGAAATATTTTTCCCGAAGACAAGTTCAGTTCTGAAGCTGAGAGACTGGTTGAAGACCAGTTTCTGGGAAGACTTTTTTCCAGGTAGAATCCTTGTTTTATATAACTCTTAATTGTCCAGTGATTCTAGATTCCAGAATGAGTAAATAACTTAGGAAAAGTGTAAATGAGTTCAACACTTGTTTTCTCTGTATTCTGAAGTCACTCTCTATAAGGTATTTAGACTTTTCTCTATAAAAGTCTGCTTGCTGGACAAAACTCTCACCTAGATTGTTGAGACGGGAATCACAACTATGTTCCCCAGACCACACAGGCGTTTTCCTGAGGACCTCTTAATAACTTAATATATTAACAAGACAGTTTCACAAAGTTATTACATGTGCAATACACATCAATGACAGAGCATTTTCCTATATATTGTGGGATAACTCTTTATGATAAAGTCAGTAAGAAAAAACCAAAAAAACCTCTCTCCACATATGAGTACTATGCTCATTTGCACAGAAGACCTCTGGAGAGAGTAGATATTCAATTCAGTCAACATTTTGCTAAGTGCGGTGGAAAGCCACAGGCAGATTTATCCCAGCATTCCCTAACCCATAGATAGTGCAGACTATACACATTGCTACTAAACAAAACATTGAGGCATTTCAATCAGATTTTCCTGATCTCCTAGCTCTGTTTAGCTTAGATCTTTCCACTGCTAGGGTAGTTTCATATTCTGTGAAATTATTGAAATTAAAATTTAATTTTGTCTTAATTTACAAACACAGGAACAACCCCATACTTTCTATACTACAATTTTTGTTTCAAGTAATGCTAAAGCAATAGCTATAAAAGATATTTCAGGAAAACTTACCTGAAGAGTTATTGCACCCAGATACCATTAATTTGAAATGAAGACTAAATTACCATCTGAACAAAAGCTGTTGCAGCAAGATTTGGAATATGCTTCCTGATAAGAATCATGAAAAGCACTGGAAGAAGAACGATTACCTGAAACTACAGGAAGCTCCATTTATTTTGTTTTGCTCCCCCCCCCTTTGTATTTCTCTCTCTTTAAGTGTATTTATTTATGGAACACCTGATTCCCTTTTATTCTCAACATAATTAGACATATATGTAAGAAGGCTTAGGCTTAAAGCTCACTACTTAAATCCTACTCTTGCTAAACAATCAGCAGTATATATTTTAAAATGTGATTTTTTTTTTCCTCAGCAGGGTAGCATTTTTATGTATGATGCTTGTCAGGTGTGTACTATTTCCTACTTAACTTTAGAAGAAATTTTTGGAGGAAATATTTCACTCCAATTTTAAAGCCAGAACTGCTTGAAGCTCAACAGTCATTGTCATTAGATGGCAATGAAAAGAGTATTAAACTTTAATTTAATCAGTCAGTTACATTAGATTAATTTCCAGATAGAAATCACAGACTAACATGAATAGAAAACCTGCAATATATGACTGAATTTGTTGTTCTATTCTGGGTAATGTTAAGGGTACCTGGATAACTGAAAGAGTATTTGAACTACTAGAAGATGTTTGTTTAAAGGCATCTTTAAAAAAAAAAAAAGCAAAAAACAAACCACACACAAAACCAAAACAAAACACCATCCCAACAAACAAACAAAACTCTGTTAAATGGAATTCCAGAAGCACTGACTCTAAGCTGGTTCCATAGCTTTATCTTTGTTATCTTTGTCATTGAAATCTGTGTGGTTGCAAACTACTTCAAATTTTTTTGTATTCTTCATGTATTTTTTGAACAACTGGAGGACATTCAGGTGTCCAAATTACAGACATCTGTGTCATTTCAGATCCTCTAAAGCATTTAGGATTTCCTTACAAAGTTAACAGATGACACTGGACCTACAGGAGACGCATGTCCTTTTGAGACAGCTGCTGGAAGCTAAGCAGGACTGGTTAAGTTCTGGTTAAGCTAAATGTGGGCTGTTTAAATTGGCTCTAGACATCAATGTTTAAGCAACTAAAGCCCACCATAGATTTTTAATTACTACAAACCTTACATTCTCTTACTAAAATTTGCATTTTATTATCCTATTTTTCATATTTTCCAAATGTCTTCCCCTCTGTTGTTTTCCTTTTGACTTCCTTCAGTATGATGAATTCTTCTGAAAATGTGGCATCCCAAAATATTCCAGCTGAGACCTACCAATGCTAAGTAGAATGAACTATTTCCCATTATATTATATTACCTCATTCAGAAAGTATTCTTATCTTCTTATGTGAAACTCTTTCAAAATTCACATTGTTGCCTGACTTCATGGGTCATTTTAACTTTCCAAAGTTAAAGTATTTTCTCAAATACAAAATATTCCCTATGTAGAACGTGACCCATTCCAAAACAACTCGCTACCCCTACTATTACTTAATAAATCATACTTGTGACACTGTATCTAGTCCATTACCTAGGTTGTAATACTCAAACCCAGGAGACATTCTGATAGATCTCATTTTAATATTCTGTCCTTTTCATTCAGTTAAGGGCTTAGCCAACCATGGTTTCATCTCCACCATTTTTCTTTGTTTTGCTTATGAGAATGTTATACAAGACTACGCAAAAGACTTTTTGAAAAAAATATTTAACACACATACTACCTTGTTACCAGAGCAGTAACCTCATCAGTAAAAGGAAAATAAGCTTGTTACAAACATCTTTCTTGATTGAACTAATGTCAGGTTTTGTGTATATTTCAACATCATCTCCTAGGTACTCAGAAGTTGATTGTTTAACTGTTTGTTTGAAGGGGTTTTCCTCTCTCCGACTCCCCCCAAAATGGGCTGATTAGTAAGTAATTTTGCATTCTCATTTTTTCCCATTGGCTGAAATCTTAAGAACAAACATTCCTATGAGAGCTGGATACTGCAAACTGTCGTTCTGGATACAACAAACTGTCGTTTGCAGACGACACCAAGTTGGGTGGGAGTGTTGATCTGCTCGAGGGTAGGAAGGCTCTGCAGAGGGACCTGGACAGGCTGGATCGATGGGCCCAGACCAACTGTATGAGGTTCAACAAGGCCAAGTGCCGGGTCCTGCACTTCGGCCACAACAACCCCATGCAGCGCTACAGGCTTGGGGAAGAGTGGCTGGAAAGCTGCCCAGCAGAGAAGGACCTGGGGCTGTTGGTCGACAGCCGGCTGAACATGAGCCGGCAGTGTGCCCAGGCGGCCAAGAAGGCCAATGGCATCCTGGCCTGTATCAGAAATAGTGTGGCCAGCAGGAGTAGGGAAGTGATCGTGCCCCTGTACTCGGCCCTGGTGAGGCCGCACCTCGAATACTGTGTTCAGTTTTGGGCCCCTCACTACAAGAAGGACGTTGAGGTGCTGGAGCGTGTCCAGAGAAGGGCAACGAGGCTGGTGAGGGGTCTGGAGCACAAGTCTTATGAGGAGGGGCTGAGGGAACTGGGGTTGTTTAGCCTGGGGAAAAGGAGGCTGAGGGGAGACCTCATTGCTCTCTACAACTACCTGAAAGGAGGTTGTAGCGAGGTGGGTGTTGGTCTTTTCTCCGAAGTAACAAGCGATAGGACGAGAGGAAATGGCCTCAAGTTGCGGCAGGGGAGGTTTAGATTGGATGTAAGGAAAAATTTCTTTACTGAAAGAGTGGTTAAACATTGGAACAGGCTGCCCAGGGAAGTGGTGGAGTCCCCATCCCTGGAGGTTTTTAAAAGACGTGTAGATGAGGCGCTTAGGGACATGGTTTAGTGGGCATGGTGGTGTTGGGTTGACGGTTGGACTCGATGATCTTAGAGGTCTTTTCCAACCTCAATGATTCTATGATTCTATAACCTGAGACCAGAAACAAATCCACCTGTTTCAGGGCCCCGAGCACATCCCCTTCCTCCCCATCCTGCTAATCCAGCTGCCGGGCCTCAGATGGAGGTGGCTCCTTGCTTTATACAAGGTCACCGGCTGTACTGTAAAAGCCTGTCCCTTTTCATTTGGGAGCTGCTCTAACTTTGCGTTGCTATTGCTAGTAACAGGCAATAAGCTTTGTATGCATTTGCAAGGCCTCCGGACTGAGACTTGTCAGGCCTGCTCTCTCTTAATATTTCTTGACCTGTAACTTTGTTTTACTTGGTTTAGCTATGACAGTAATTTCTCTAATTGACCAAGTGTCTATGTCTAATTTGTTTTACCCTTGTTTATCTTTGTGTGGTATACCTATAGTTTTATCTAGATAGCAGTAACAAGCACTTCTTCGAGTCAGAATGAGATATTTATGACCCTTGCAGAATGATGTAGTGTAGAGATACAGGCCGGGTATGACAGCAGAGGCCTTGAAAAATGGAGACATGGGATGTGGCGTTGAGGAGTACAGGCATGGGATGATAAGAAATGGGGCACAGGTTTGGTATGGGAGAACCCACAACTATAAACTGCTCACAAATGGTGAGTTAAAAAAAAAAAAAAAAAAAAAAAAAAAAAGGCGGCCTGGAGATCCTCAAAACTGCTTTAGGGGTAACAAAAATAACAAAGAAATAGTATCTAACGTACATAAAGAGCATCAAATATAGTAACTGTGGATGTAATATGGAGCGGCAGACCGATGAAAACAGAGAAAAATGTGAATGCGTATTCACAAACTGTGTGTGTGTATGTATAAGGGGAAAAAAAAAAGGAGAGGAAGAAGAAATCATCATGAACACCGTATGCTTCCCAGTGAAGGACTCCAAATGCTGACAACTTGCCATAATGCCCCCCCACCCCCCTGAACCACGAGCAGAGTGAAAACACCAACCTTAGGACCCAGAGGAGTAGTGGAAGGATGAGTGTAACATGAGGAAAAGGGATAGAAACTAAGCGTGTATGTTACATCAACCGCAGTAATACAATTAAAATTGTATACAAGCACTCCAACTGCATTGTTTTTCTTTGTTTTTCTTTAATAATGTTTGCTTCATTTGTAAAATTAGGTCTACAGTAGTGATGACCTTTGAATTAGATTGTTAAGATTTCCATTACACTAATAATAAATGCTTGGCTTTGCAAATATATACGTGTGTGTGTGATGTGTTTCCCTTGCCTATTAACAAGATTCTGAGTGTAACACTCTTTGAGCTGAGCTCTCACACTTGGCTCCCAACTAAGGCTGTACTGCAGCAGCGTTGTAACCATACCAGTGCTGGTCAAGTACACCCCAACCTTGTCCAAGCCCCACAGACTGCCTTCATCTGAGATCTGTTGCATTACTATGGACTTACACTGGACTTAGTCAGAACTTGCTTATTATTATTTGGATCTGATCCTGACTTGACCTCCCCCATTGACATTGGAGGCATCTCATTGCTATGGGCTTGCCTGGTAAGCTGGACTCCTGGCTGCCCTGGTGGATCTCCAGCATGCCCTGCTCCCTGCTTGGGGTTGCTGGGTGAGGCCCTGCCCTGCCAGCCCCCATGAGGATTCCCTAAACTCCCAGCTCCCTGACACAGGGAGCAGTGCCTGATGAGAGCAAAACTTCCATGTGGGTTTTGAGCAAAAGCTGATGTCATAGCAATGACTTGGTGTTTATTTACATATAGGTTTGTATTTGAATAAATAAGACAAAGTGATGTGAACATGGGATTCTGGTGGGTTTTTTATCTTTTTTTTTTTTTTTAACAGCAGGTGCTGATAAAGTTTAGGAGGAAATACAGTGAGTAGGTTAAAGTAGATAATTAGCTCACTCAGCTACTCAGCTACAGAAAGAAAAATCTAGATTAAAGCTTTCTTTTTCTATTTTCTCAATTAAAGTCAAGTGACCTAACCAAAAGTTGTGTTCTGTGATGCTCCATTTCCTGTTTGGAACACTTTATACAGATTATTAATTGCATACTCTTTTAGAAAAAGTAAATGCTCCTTAGTTATGAGCTATTTATATTTTGCGATTTTTCTTCCTTTGGTTTTAATTAGGAGGTTAAGATAGGCCAGAGATTTAGCTAGCAATGAAACTTTGGTTAAAATTGGTTTATTTGTCCTAGAAAATACAGATTGTAATATTTCCCTCCTTTAAAACTCAGTAACAGAAAATTAGTCAGAAGAGACTTGACTGGCCTTAATACATGTGAATTTTAACAGATAGAGGCATAGAACACATTCTAATATATAAAATTTTTAGAAAAGTAATCATTAGCTGTAAACATACAAAGAAATGTTATAAAATCCCACCGTGGGAAAAAGGTAGCTAGAAGCTGAATAGTCTTACCTCCTATAGACTTTAGGTTAGGCCTAAAACAACAGTTACTAGGAAAAAAGATGGCTTATCAGAACTGTTCTTCTAGAAGACTTAATCTTAATGGGATTTTGGCATTTATGTTTTAACAGTTTTCTTTAGCATGAGTACCTTGTATTTTGTTAATATCACATTTCTTACTTTCAAAATTTAATTGTCCATTGTTTATAACTCTCTTGAACCCATTATTCATTGAATGCAAAATGTTAAAATAATGGAAATTTCTTACAAGATAAGAAAATAAGCCAACCCCTTGAAAAAAGCAGTGGCCTCCCTACAGTACCTAGTTGCTGGTTTAATTATGTCCTAGAATAATCTTATGAATAACACTCATTAGATGTCTTGATAATTCAAATACATTTGTTCTCAAAGCTTTGAATTTAATTGTACTGCTACTATTATATATCCTGCTTTAGGAAGACAAGATTTGCACATGCCTACCATCCTGAAAACAAGATATGTCACAGTCTGAGGCATAAAACTTTTGCTTAGATATTAGTTTCATCTACAATATTTGTTAAAGCTAAAGTCTTATTTTGTTTTACCCCTCCCCTGGACATTAATCTTCTTTGTTATAATTTTAAAGAATCTGTAAAACTGACTAAATGTTTATTCCTAAATCTATCTTTTGGATCTCATTAAAGAATTCATTACTTGATAGATTTTTGCCATTATTTATTATACATTTTTTGAACAATCCATATTTTATTAAATTAATCTTCATCCAGCTCTAGAAACAAGTGACAGGAGACAAAAAAGATATAGTCTCTCCAAAATCCATAGTTTACTTGGAAATGTGTAATAAAAAGACTTAAATTATCTTCTCTACTCAAAATCTAGTAAAAAGTGCAGATCCTGCTGAGAGAGCTGACACAAATACTTTATCGCTGACACTTTCAAAAGTGGAGATCTTACCTTGGTCAGATTAGGTAAGTATATACAAAAGAACAGAAACAAACAAGACTGTGTATCACATTTCCTTTCCTATTTTCTCTTATCTTTCTGCAAAGATCTAACAACTTTTTTCAGTAGCAAGACGACTGTATAGTTTAATAAATTTTTATGTGTAAAATGGAAGTGTTAAGTTCTGTTAAATCATCTCTTTTGAGTGGCTGGGGAGGACTTGTGGATTTAGTTTTATCTCCTAGTTTGGTTTCTGACCCTGACACTGTGAAGTCAACAGAGCCTCACACCTGGCAGCTGGAGCCTAATCCTAGTTATGCATACATTTCTTACTGTTAAACATCCCCAAATATCTATATTAAATGTTCTCTCAATGAGTATTACCATTCTAGTTCTACGAAATTTCTTTGGATGTCAAGCAAACTTTTTGCTTGTATATCTTCCTTGTGTTTGGAAGTTGTGCTCTGCCTCACAGAGTGCAGAAAGTTAATGTGGAGAGAAGGATGCCTTCCTACTCATTCATTTAATACTGGAAATTTCCAAGAGGAAATCAATGGCATCTCTTATTGCTATGATCTGAAGAAGGAAATTGGCTTTTCTGTCTTGTACTGGAAATGTGCTTCTATTGCATAACATGGTATTCTGTAGGACAAGATTCTCAGCTGCTTCTGTTTAAAGATGCTCAATGTTGTATGAAATGCTCACAAACTCAAAGGAGAAATTAAATGCAGATTAGTGCTTAAAGCATTTATTTAGGGAGTAGAACTCCTGTGTTAGAATCTCTTTTCCAAACAGGAAGTAGATGAGGGATTTTAAAATGAGTTGTCTCAGCTTTCAAGTTGTCATCCTAACCACTGGATATCGGGTAAAAACAATACTAGGAACTTCTTTTCTATTGTTCTGTGCTAAATGGATGACGGTGCTTAAGGATGTTCTTCACACATAAGAAGCGAGCCCAGGCAGAGTGAGCCTTCTGAGTTTCTAAGAGGACCAAGGCCTAAGTCCCTGAAGATCAACTTAGACAATTCTCCATTCAGATTGTTGGCTTCTGTAAGTTTTCTGTATATTGTATGGAGAAACTTGAAAATTTCCTTTTGGGCTGTAGGCACTATTAAGTGTTAGGATATCTAAACCCGAGGTACTCTAATGCCTGAGTGACTTGGTGCATTTAGTAGCTAGTCTTATGAGTCACAACTGACTAATTATAACCCATGAATTTGAAACAGAGTTTATCATTACTACATTTCATCGTGTCTAATTGTTGTGATAAAGACATCCAATTTGGTTCTTCCCAAGAGAAATCCGTAGCCAGAAATACTGGAAAGCCCTTTTAAAGATGCTTATGATGGTGTCGCTTGGGTATAATTTCCTTCTGTTGTCCCTAAACAAAATAAAAGAATCTCTGGCTCTTTTGAGTAAGATCATGCCACTTGCTGTAATGTTTGTAGGCCCTGGCTGGTAAATCTGCATTGAATTTGAAGAACCTACTAATATAAGGTACTGTTGTCCATTGTGCATTGGTGAAAAGTCTTTTTTGATTTGACTACTCTTTGAAAAGTGAGATTCAGAGTAGCTGCAAAAAGCCCATTGATTCCTTTCCTCATTTGCTGCTTGTTTTCTTTAAATACAATATGCTGCTTGTTTTCTTTAAATACAACATGCTTAAGGACATTTCCAAACAGGACATTTGGAACAAGAATAGCCATAACTATAAACTAAGGAATAACAACAAAATTAATAACAGTGAATACACCAAATCAATACAATTTGTTGCTTGTGAATCCAGAATATGCTTTTTCTTTCAGAGTAAATACAGTAATTCTCAGTCCAAAATTAGTCCAAATCTTTAAGTTAAAATGAGTGAAATAGGAATACAATTGAATATTTACCTATATGTACAGCATATAGGTACAGTCTCTGTTCACATCTGTAAAAGGGAAAGTTGAATTAATAGTTAACATTTCCAGTGTAAACTAGTACCAGTGTAAATACCAGTTAGAAACTTGGTATTTTTCAGTGACCTTAAAACAAATATGGGTATGACTTCTGCTTCATAGGCAGTGTCTAACACCATTAATCTTATGAAAGAGAAATATTTCTAGCAAAGTTTCAGAAGAACTTCGTATAATCAGGATGACATCATCCTTATTAGTTAGGGACTGAGAATTCTATTAATTGACTGACTTAACTTATTCAGCAGAGTTCCTTCTGAACTTTCCCCTTCAAATAACTGCAAGTAACTTGAACATTTTTTTTTCTTTGTTTTCTTTTGTGCAAATCCAGAAAATCTATATCACTTCCACACTGTTCTTTGAACTCTTTCCATACACTTGCCACTGAACAATTATGCTATAAAACCTGTGAAGGGTGATGACTCACCACTTTCAAATTTCAGGCACATAGTAAAATCTTCACCTCCTGCACAGTGAGGGTGGCTATGCTCCCTGCAGGCAAAACTACTTAAAAGAAACTCACTGAGGATAAAGCAACGCCATCAGAAGCATACGCTGCAAAGATAGATAGCTCAGCTTACATACAAGATGCCTCACACATTATTCTGAGCTGTCAGTAATATTTCTATCAGTTGTTACAGAGAAAGGTAAGTCTCCTACACAGATCCAACTTTTTGTTTATTTTATTTTTATTTTCCCCTGATTTCATAAAAAACCCACCATCACAGTGACTATATATTCTGAATATTTATATGAATTTTTGTGACTAGTTTAGGAACTGTTTTTCCATCACTTTGATGTTCTATGGTACACATCAAAATGGAAAACTTTGAGAATGATTTTTTTTTTACTACATATTTTCAGAAAGTTAAAATATACATCTCACCCCTCTCATGTTCAGTTATGAAACTATGCAAAAGACCTGATACCAGAGACATATATTTGTAGGTTTTGGTATGTCTCCAATGCAGATAAAAGTTTTAATTCAGATTTTTCTTCTGACTTTACCTGTAAGTTACATTATGCTTTCCATTCAACTGGATCTTCGCTTATTCAAGATTCAATTTAATTGACAAAAATAATTTTCTTTTTTAAAATAATTTATTATTAAATTATTAAAATTCCAAAAAGCCTGAAAAGTTCACAAGAATGATAACTTCCCAGAGTGTTTTGAATGTTTAATGATGGTTATGGATTTTGCTTCACAAAATATGTCACTGTCAATGAATAGTATTGTATAGCTATTTTCATTTGCACCTAAATGTGTGACAATACAACTTCTGCCTGTGATAATATTTTATTTCCATGTAAGAAGTCATTTCAGATACAAAGCTTAGGTCCAAAGAATCTAAATCTGTCATGAGAGGTGTAATTTCACACCTACATATAATAAATTATTTTCTTTTCCATTTAAAAATATAAACAAGTAGTATCTGAATCATTTCAGAGGCAGAGCACAAAAGTGCATTGAAATTATTTCAGAGAACAATTCATTAAATCTTATGATATTCTGAGCAAATTTCACACGCACAAATTTGATTCATTCAAGGTTCAAAACAATTTAAATGAAAGGTTATGCTATCACATGCTCCAGTTTTAAAACATTTGAATACTAAGAACTTCATATATCTTTTCCTTTTTTCTCTTGGCTAATGTGAATATCATCAAATAATTCAATTTTATGATTTACAAACAACTAAACCATCAAAATTAACACCTGAGGCCAGATTTAGAACAAAGAGAAAACAAACAGTCTTCTGCCCCCTTAAGTCTCAATACACTTTTTGGAGTCTCTGTATAGTGGCTTCATTTTTGGTAGTACTCAGTACTGATCATTCCACCGCATGCCGAGCACTTGCAAATCTGGCCTCTTCATTTGGCTCATAAGTGAGAGCTGAATTGTTTTGAAAATCTGGCCCTTGTGGGCCAATTTATCGATGTGCTTGCCTAATAATCACTCAAGAAAAAGCCCCAGTCATGATGTGACTTGAATTTTAAGAAGTTTACCACAGAAGAATCAGAATTAGGAATCACTGAGACAAATTTAATTATTTTCACTTAGTAGAATGTATATGAACTCCCTCAGGTTTACAGTAGGCTCACAGTTTATATATTTGGATTACTTTTTTTAACACATTTAATCCACCTTTCCTTAATTAATGCAACTAAACCAAAAAAATCATATCTGGTTTTAAAAACAGCCAGTATCAAATGAGGGCAGGCGGTACAAACATATCTAGTGCTTTCATCAAAGCAGTATGTACGTTGCCTTTATTATGGTATTTAAAAGTAACCCCAAGGAGGAGGAAGAACTCCATCCTGTCTCGTTCCTCTGAGTGCTTGTCCCATTTGGTACACCTGCAGCTGGTACATATCCCAGTTAGTACTTTTTTAACACATCATCTGCCAAGGAAAGAAGGGGAGGGCAGGAATAGCTCAGCAAGCAGCTGCTGGCAGAGAATGAAAGCTTTCATGCAGTGTGAATCAAGGATTATATTGTGAGGTTGGCAGCTGATATAAAGTTTGGAAGCAAGAATCTGTTATTTTAAACCATGAATTCTGCGAGTTGTTTGTATCAACCTAGATAGTGAATCCTAGTCACATAGAGTCAGGTCAGATATTACACAGATTTAGATAAAAACGAAAAAGATAAGCAGGTTTTTTATGCCCAAAGCAAAAGGAGGATCACTGTTGCTAACATTATTTTGTTTAAAAAGACATTGCAGAAGTGCATGGAAACAGCAGGTATAAAATTTGCCTTATGTGAGAAAGTGTGTTATATGCTTATATGCTATTGCTATTAAACCATTATGGACTGAACTCAGACCATCAAGCTTGTTTCAGTTTACCAGCTTCATGTCATTAGATGCCCCAGAGAAAATGTTAACACTTTGATCTACTCTTACCATATCACCCATGCAATTTATTTTTATTGATCTGTATAATTTGTCTATTTTTCTTTTTTAACACATTATCTCTCAGCTCAAATTCAGAACATTAGAGAATAATTGGATTCAAATTAAGGTAAACCAAATTCTTAAATAATAATAGTACAGGCCATTTGAATCTACTCTCATAACAACAAATCCTTTTAAGGTCCCCAAAGCAAAATTAGTGCCATCTAGTATGCGCGGGGGGCAGAGGGGGGGTGGAGACTAATTCAAAGCGAATTAATCTGCAGTTCATTAGCAAACACTAATGTTGCTTTTGGGAATGAGGAAATTAGCAGAATTATAATTATAAGCAACAAGTGTCTTCATAAATATCTAACTGCTTGTCAAGGATGTACAATATACTATGTAAGGTCATTAGGTAGGATTGCTGCATGCCATAAATCAAGTTTTCAGTTGTGCAACAGATTGTGTTTATAATGTAACACCGTTTCTGAAAAGACATTACAGTGACCAAAGCAATTTCACAGGTATCAGCAGGCCTGGTGAATTGTAATAAGAAATTAATTAAAACACAATTTCTTTCTTTATCTTTGTACATTAGGCATCCTTCCCTACAGCTATAGCCAGACACCACTATCAGCTGAGTCCCCTGGTAAAGACAATAAACCAGCATTAGACACTGAAGGAAGAGGTTCAAAGAGAAGATCTCGTGCATCAGGCTGTCT
The DNA here is from genome assembly GCF_965638725.1 of Aptenodytes patagonicus. Taxonomy (NCBI): domain Eukaryota; kingdom Metazoa; phylum Chordata; class Aves; order Sphenisciformes; family Spheniscidae; genus Aptenodytes; species Aptenodytes patagonicus. The sequence goes on along the minus strand of NC_134955.1, from coordinate 40,838,391 downwards.
GGTCTCTGTCAGGGTTTGTGTGTGTCCATGCAAATGCAAGCAGTGATGTGAAAGAAGAAGAGAGGCAAGCCAGTTGCCAGTAAATCACTTTCTTTAGTTGTAACAAAGAGATTGGCTACCAGGAGAATCAACTTAGATATTGACTCCTATGGGGCCTTGTTAGGTTATACAGCAGACATCCTGCAAAAACCTTGAATAACAAACAAGCCTGGCAGGCAGAAATCATTATGATGCCTGTGGCTGCTCTAACCAGTCTCTTCTAGCAGGGTCACTTGATGGGATACTATAAAGAGCATGAAAGGGATTTAGGAGAGCTATGTTGCCTAGAAACAGACTGAACCTTTTTACGGGGGAAAAATTTCTACACTCAAAACTCTTCAAAGCCTTTTCTGTTATTAGTATGTTACAGACTGTATTTTGGATTCTGATTCCAAACAGTTTTGTGGATGCTACAGGAGATCGGTTGTTTGTAAAACTTGCTTGATACAAATTTCATGAATGTAAAATCCGTTGATTCCAGAAAGCCTTACATGAAAGGCTTGAAAAAGAAACATTTCTACATGCGTTTTGTGCCTGTTCTAAATTTGATTTGCACTTTCTGCCTCATTTTTATCGTTTGTCAGTTTAAAGGCCTGCATCAATGATTCAGTCATTTGCAAGGTGACAGGAGTGACACGCAAATACACAAATAGATTAAAGTTTCTGCAGCTACATAGATCTAGATTAATGACTGCTGTGTTTCTTATAAATGTGCCATTGACAAGATTCTCAGACAACAGCAAACATAAAATATCCTGTTTTTAAGGACCAGAGAAACATGAAGAAGAACACGTTGACATTACTTATAAAATTTAAATATTTAGATATCCTTTTCTGCTTTTCTTTAAACTGTATCCATAGGGACTACAGAGGATGGGGACACAAAAATAGCAAGGGTGAACTACCTTCTCCTGGCTTAGCTTCCCATGGTATTCAACCAGTTCCTGAAATATTCTCAGGCAAACTTCCCCTAGACTTTAATACTGGTTTACCTGACTAAGTGCTAAGCAGGGACTGAGAGCTTTCTGTTTCGGTGAACTGAGCTGAAGTGGGAAGTGGAGACCACTCAGAAGTGACGGCCTCTTTCTAAATGTGAATTATGTATGTAGATGTTACAAAAGGGGAATTAAGCCAATCCCAGTGAAAGAGCACTGTTTTCTCCAGTATTGTCTGAAATCATGCACTTAAACATATGTCTTCTAGGTTGAGTAAAGGGAAATTTGCATATGGCACCTGGGATGTTTTCATACATCTTACCCAAAACATGTAAACTTCATACACAGTGAAGTTCTTTCTGATTCCCTTTTCTTCCAAGGAAAAGAATTTGCAAGGTCTGATAAGACATTTAGACTACGAAGGTAAGTTACATAGACAATGGAAAGACTTGTGTATTGCAATAAAAATATATAGATATAGTAATATCTGCCAAGATATATTGTTAAATAACAGCATTTCATAAAATCCCCCTGCTTATATAGAGCATTGTGATACTGTCAGGCCCCAAATCCTCTAGATCCATTAAGGGTAAGAGGACCTTGAAGTAGGCCTTCTTGGGGAGGTATTTTATTTTATTGGCATTTGTAACTGAATCACCTTAAGACTATCTGGAGATTTTGTTATTTAAAGAAAGTTCTCACTTTGTTTATAGCTTTAATATACTTTATGTATCATCACTATTTCCCTCTGGATTAATCTTCTTTGAACTAGATACTATGAATTTTGCAAAAGCATTCAAGTTCTTACAGATACTTTCACCAGAATATGCAGCTTGAGGTTGATCCAGAAGCAATCAAAACTTGTTCCCTTCACCAAAATTTTCTGTCATAGCTCTCTATGTTTAGATTTTGAACAGTAGGATTTCTCTTTTTTTAGCTCAACAAAATAGATTACTTTGCTGGCATATCTGGCTTGTGCATGGCTGAGAGAAAAATACATCTGATACCTTGTAAATAACAGAAATGAGGTTCGTTTATAAGATTGAGAGAACTTTCAAGTTCCAACTTAACTCTCAGGGCTGCCTGACAGATTCCTCTTTAGTTGCTTGGAATATTAGTTTGTTGAAACAAAATATTTCTCTACTTTAGAATCTAATTTTGTTTTACTTTGAGAAGAGAGAATGAATTATCTCAATAATTCACTTCAAAAATTAATTGCCAGAGAAGATATTTAAATATCTCTTCTTTGATCAAGTACACAGTTTTTTCCCTGTTTGTCTGAAAATGAAGATAGAAAATTACACAACTAATCTGGATTCCCAGTTTGATACTAAATGTATAGATCATTATGAAAACTGCAGTACATTAAAATTTTTGAAAACTTCAGCCCTTCTTCATATCACATGGTCTGGTAATGTAGCTTCAAATACAAGTATTTATTTAAGAAAAAGTTATAGAAAAATCATATCCCACAGTCTAATATGTTAAAAAGGGACATAAATTATAAATGTTATTAACAAGCTTTTAATATACAACTGAATATGAAAAAACATACCTGGTTTATACTTGCACGTACTGTGATTGTGCATGAAATTTGGGTAATTGTGTATACAAATGCCAAGAGGGAAAACCTGCATATACAAGTTGTATATCAACAGATACGGAGTTAGGCACAATTTTAATGAAATACTGAACAATACTTACGGTTAAAAACTGGAGGGTTATTTTTGGTTTTGATAATTATTTGATATTTTGATTTCCCATGAGAAAAAATGGCATCTATGACTTGTTTCTTTTCATTCATGGTTTGTATTACTACAACATTAGATAGTTATAAAAAAGAAATTTTAAAATAACTGATTTGTGTTTTGCTTGCAGAACCCAAAATATGTTATTGGTTGTTAATCATCTTGTAATAAAATGAAATTGCATTTTTCAGTTCTTGTTTAGAACCTTAATAATGTGTAGGGCAAAAACAACTGAAATTTGCCCAATGGCAAATTCAGGGACATCAAGAAAACTTTCTGTAAGACCATTCAGTCTGTTCAGAAAAACAGCCTAAATAAATTATAGTGTAAAAGGAAAAGAGCAGAAATGATGACACACTTAGCAGCAGCAGAAGTGGTTTAGGTATGTTGCACTGTTTATCAAGTTGTGTTAATACAGCAGTAAGTATGATGAGCTGAAAGTGGCCCATTTTCTATGCCTAGGTTAAGAGGTTCCCTGAACACAATGGACAACTATCATTCAAATGTGTGTAAATGCACCAAGTCATAGGAATGGAAATATCACTCTAGAACAGAGGACATTTAAAAATCAACATTAGAATGGTGAAATGTCAGGGGTCACTGATTTCAAAATGGTCTTTCCTTTAAACCATCTACATCGCTTACTTCTCAAATACTGAGTTATAGAGGTATTCCTGCTGCCCACATTCACCTATAACCTGAGTATTATACCTTAGATATTTTTGCAGTTGCTTCAGTTCTGTTCCATTTAACATTCATCATTACTAATTATTTCTGCCATGCTCTCCAAGTAGGATAAACTACTTTGACTCCAGGGTATTTTTGCTCTGCACAGACTGAAAGATGTTCACCTTTCCCAGTTTCAAGCATGTGCAAAAAGTCACTAAATATCATACTGCTCTAGACTTGTTCTGCTTGACCAAGGGAGTACCGCAGAGAAGAAAAAATACAAAGATTCAGACTAGAAAAGTAGAACACATAGCACTCTCTGAATCAAGTAGGCTCTGTGGCTAATAACATTGCTATTAGATACAGGTCACTTGCTCAGAGGGAATAAGGAACACTTTCATTCAGACAGCCAGCTGAATCAGCCTGCAACTTTAGGGGAAATAGAACTGCAAGCTTGGCTTTAAAACAGCTTTGTTTTCCAATAGACTTTGAAATGTCTTATTCTAGAAATAGCTTTAATAATCAATATATGGATATGAAAATTAACTATACAGATTTATAATGTAAATCTATAGTTCATCTATGTTTTTGCTTTGTTTTTATTTTTGTTGGCTCTGATGGCCAACATGTGACAAAAATGTATGGCTAACTAAACAACATTAAAGACATTGTGAGCCTGTCTCTGAGAACCTTACTTCAAAAACACTATCATTCTTTTTTCTCTAGAAACTGTGTGAGCTTTTTTTCAGTTTAAGACTCTAAGATTTCTAAACAATCAGAACTGAACTGTTCATCTTCAAACAGTGTCAAGCTATAGGTTTCTTAAGATCCTCAGCTCATGCCCAAGCTCAAGAAGCATGGGGATACTCTCTCTGGTTTCATTGACCAATGTTTTATAAACTGTGAAGATGAATTATTCCTTATTCCTCTCACATTGTATGACAAAGCTTGAATAGCTATGAACCTTAAAAGTCCTCCAGAGTCCTTCACTCTCTGATCATACCACACTTGTCTTGAGTGTTAACCTGACCTGGCCTCTCATAAACCTTAAATAATTTGGATTCAATGATCTTCCTGTGACTTCCCTGTCATATGAGTCTGGAAGACAATACATTCACTAGAGTTTTTGATATGGTGGTAGATTTTATGGAGAAGATTATCTTGCGAAAAAGGTGACATTTACCAACTCACATTGATTGTCAGGCTTCACCTTAGGGAAAAGCCGAAGCATTTCATTAGTGACTTGTTATATTCCTGCCCCACGAAATATCACTAAAATTAAATTTCTCATAATGAAAGTATGAGCGAAAGGATATTTTACAGTGCAAATACATCATCTATATTATTTCAATTTTTTATGTAATTTCTATTTTCAAATATCAAATAAATGTCTTCTTTTTCAATTTCATAATTTTTCAACATTTCATTTGAGTTTACTTAAAAATTATTTTTTCTTATCTTTTCTTTAAAACCCCAGGTGCAGTAAATTGAGAATTACGGCTTATACTGAATCAGCTAATTGCAATTTGAAGACAGTTATATCCACCATCTTAAAATATCCCATCTTCAATCACAGGTGTTCCCACTGTGCAGAAAAGTTTTACCGTGTTTTTTTGAGGAGTGGGTACTTTATTTCTAGATGACTGCCAAATAATTTGTCAGCCAGGAACTCTCTGCAACATTCACCAGAGAACAATAGACAAAGTCTTTTTTTTTCTTTTGGTTGTTTCTTTATTGTTCTGGAGTCCATCCTCGACATCTTCCATCCATTGTCCTATAGATTACTTAAGCATACAAATTTTGAGAAGAATGCATGTAAATTCTTTTGGAGCACATATGTTCCCTTTGCTATCAAGCTTTTGCTTTCCTGTTAAGGAAGTGCTTGCAATGGCCCCCCACAGTGAATTGATCTGGATAGGCCAGTACTTGCGCTCAGGTCAATATGAGACTGTAACATAATGAATTTTTGGTTCATTAACTGTCTAGCAAGATGTTTTTCAGCAGTGTTGAATACAAAGAACCATTACAGGGAAGTAAAGTTTCTAACAACCACAGACTCCTTGCTATGCAAACAGAACTGAAAACCTCATTGAATATTTACTATTTGAAGGGGGTTATATTATGTGGGATGGAGGAGAGGTGAGCAATAATTCTTCTCTGAGAACTCAATTTTTTTTTTTTCAGTATAGAATCTTGTTCTGGTTTCGGCAGGAATAGAGTTAATTTCCTTCCTAGTAGCTGGTACAATGCTGTGTTTTGGATTTAGGATGAGAACAAAGTTGATAAGGCACCGATGTTTTAGTTGTTGCTAGGTAATGCTTACACCAGCCAAGGACTTTTTAGTTTTCCATGCCCTACCGACTGAGAAGGCTGGAGGTGCACAAGAAGCTGGGAGGGGGCACAGCCAAACTGGCCAAAGGGACATTCCATACCATGTGACATCATGCTCAGTACATAAACTGGGGAAAGCTGGCTGGGGGGGGGCCGCTGCCCAGGGACTGACTGGGCATCGGTCGGCGGGTGGTGAGCAATTGTACTGTGCATCACTTGCTTTGTGTATTATTATTATTATTATTATTATTACTACTACTACTACTACTACTACTACATTATTATTATTGTTGTTATTATTATTTTATTTCAATTATTAAACTGTTTTTATCTCAACCCATGAGTTTTTCTCACGTCTACTCTTCCAATTCTCTCTCCTATCCCACCGGAGAGGGCGGGGAGGAGTGAGCGAGTGGCTGTGTGGTACTCAGTTGCTGACTGAGGTTAAACCACAACAAATCTAGATGAATGACTGCTGCTGTGGTCTCTGCCTTTCTGATTCTTTTCTGTATGCAAATACTTATCTACTCAAGTCTAAGAGAATGCATTCTTCTCAATGACTTTTTAGCTGGCCAGTTTTTATTTGGCTTTCTTCGCTATAAGGAAGTATTTCCGGTTAGTGTTTCCTAGTTTGCCCACCACATAATCACTTTGTCGTAACTTTCATTCTAGGGATATTTTAGGTGGGCTTTCCGGTCTGCTTGAATACTTGGTAGCTGTTGATCAAATACATACTTTATTTTTTATCTATTAATTATTTATTTCTCAGACCTGAGAAACACACAGATTTTTCTTAATTAAATTCAATATGTGTCCCTCCCCCTTCTCTTTGTATTTCTGCAGGAAATTTTACCATTATATTCTTACTGAGGTCTTTTATTCTTCCAGACCTTACCTACCCTTACTATTCTTTCTCTCAGCTGAGATGTTTCTGCACTGTGTGAAGTATTTGCATTCATCTGCCAGATTCTAATAAAGGATATTATCTCAAATTGTCTACATTCTTGATCAATCTTGTTACCTTCTCTTATGGTCAGGGATATGAGTTACATGGTTTTATGTATGTATATATATATAAAAAGTGTATGTGTATGTATACACGTGAAATGAAGTACTTTGGGTAAATCAAACCATTTCACTGAGGTTTAACAAAACATATAACAATGCCTTTTTTTAGAAATGCAGAAGACATGCAATCAAGTCCTTTTTTTAAAGGCATGATTGTTTTCTAAGGAATGAATGATACCTATCTCAAGCTCATATCTTGCATCTCTTTGGTCCTACTTTCTCAATTTGCTTTCCTTGTCACCATTGTCTCTTGATTTACAGTCCAAGATTTCAAATTAAAAAGTTTTACCAAATATTTTATGAAGAACACAGACAGACGTAAAAGTGCATATCTCCAAACATAACATTTAAAAAACACCTATAATATGTTAAACAAGACAGAAGTAAAAAACCCTGCATTCCAAAATCTGTGTTAACACATGTCGAGGTAGTAAATATGACGTTATCTTCACTGCTGTTTGTGGGCTTGTCACGTCAGCAGAATATTGATCTTCCAAGAATTTCTTAAATTAGTTTGACTATAATGTGTAATTAAATAGAAAACTAAAATGTAAACATGCAAAGAATCCCATTACTCATGCATGAGATGCATGAAAAATATAAAAACTATCTACTAAAAATTCAGTAAAATCAAAGCAAGATTTCACTAAATTTTTAAAAAGAACATACTTTTTTTGCATCATTATTGAAGCTTATGCCCAACATGCATGTCAAAAATCCACCTCAGGACAGAATGGAAGTTTTGTTCTTTGGTTAGTCGCCTAACTACTGTAATTCATGTGTGTCCAACTATAGTTAACTGCCTCTTGAGTTTAAGATACTTCCATACAATCTGCTATTTTGATGCTATTGGAAATTCTCCAGCAACTACTGTGTGTTCTAGCTGTGTAGTATCGACTACTTCAATATAAAAAATTTCTAATTATTTAGAGTGAAAAAGTTTGCATATTGGTTTGAAATATTTGCCTCTCCTGCAAATTAATAGAGGGACAAGTTGAACCCACATTGTAGGCACTATGAATAAAGAAGTTCAGAAGAAAAGAGTAATCATTTGATTTCTAATCAACAATGACATGCATTTCTACATGCTTTTCCACAATTAAAGCTTTTTGCTTTAAAAAAGATATTGCAAATTGCAAAGTGGACTGTTGCTAGGATCCCAGAATTAACCAAATGCAACCAGCATTCATGAAAGTCATATAAAAGAGGTTCTATTAACACTTCACACAAGATGAATGGAGGATAATCAAATACCCTCAGCCCACATAAAACAGAAGAAGAAAAAACCAAGAAAAGTCACTTTTCACTTTAATGTTGTTGACAAATAATAAACATTATTTTGTAGTGTGAATAATAGAGTGGAAAAATAATTGCAGTTTTAACTCTGACATGTAAAGTCTATAACAATTTTGAAACTAAAAATTGATACTTCTCAAAATTATTTTTATTTTTAGAAATATTATTATTTGAAAATTCTAGCTGTAAAGCTTCCTAAAGCTGCATGTATTTTGTGTTACATATTCACAGTGTTTCAGTCATCAGCAAGGAAAAGAGCTTTTACAGGAATGATTATTGAGTTCCGCCCTAGGAATGCTGTCCTGTTTGCTTTTAGTTTTTGTTTAGTAAAACAGCAATTTTTAATGGCTAAATCCATAATAGAGTGTCTGAGCAGTTAAAAGTGTAATTGTTGTGTTCTTTTTCTTGTATTTTTGTCTCTATTCTAATTAATGATGCAATAAGTCTAAAAATTATAGATTTGACTGCTCACCTGCCTTTTCCTCCTTTGTAGATTTCGTGGTTGTTATTTGGTGTATAATTTTAAAGTAACTTTTGTTTGAAAGACTCCTTGTGAAATACATTTGGACAAACTGCAATGAGCATGAAAAACAAGGATGATTAATTATGCTGAAGTCTTCATAGAACAACTGAAAACTGGGACTGTATACTGCAGGCTTTGATTAGACACAGTATATTTTCTTCTGGCTGTATGGGTGAACTAGTTTGTAGTCTTTTCCTATCGTGGGTTGTTCAGTGTTTTTAATTAAATACAGCAGCATCCCACCTGGCATGCCTTTACTGCAGCTTTGTCCTTGATAGAACATTAAACCATTTTGGCCTTTGCCACTGTTTTGCATGTTGGTAGTTAGAATTCAAGGAATACATTAAGCTGGACCACTCTTGACAGATATTAGGGAATATAATAGTTCAAATGCTAGAGAATTATAACGTATATTCTTCCAAGGTTTTAAACTGTTTGGCTTCCAAGACCATTATCAATTCTCAATGTTTATCATCATGTTACATTTTAGAATATTTACTGACAAACTGACACCATGAAGGTGATAAAACCAGAATTACAGTGTGTGTACACAGCAGTCATAGAAGTATTCTTCTTTCAAGAATTTGTCCAGTCACCTTCTAAATCCATGGAGTTGTTACTACAACAAACTGCAGTAAGATATTCTACAGCTTCTTTATTCCTGTGCAATGGCCAACTGTTTTGGAACTGCCCTTTCAACTTTAATTTCGTGCATTTCCCCATGTCCTCGTACTGGGAGGACATAACAAACAGTAAATCCACATTCAGTGTCTCTATGCCACTTATTGCTTTATAAAACTCTACCATATTCTTTCCTTACTCATCTTTTTTTTCTATACTGAAAATACCTGTTTCCATATCCCTTACATAGAAACCTTGATTATCCTTATCCATCTTCTCTCTCTATTTTTTTTTTTTATTCTGTCATTTCCTTTGAGACAGAGAGCTCTGAACTGCACACAGAATTCTAGAAGTGGCTGTGAAGGATGTATACAGTGGCATAATGTTTTCTTTATTCCTTTCTTAGTAAATTTGGGTTATTTCTACAGTAACTAAAGATTCTTCTCAGTCACATCTGAAACTTTCAAGTCAAGTTTGCTGTTAATGCAACTGATGCCAAATGCATTAATTTCACTACCAGAGTGAAACCACATCTAATTTTGTATTTAAAAAAATAGGAAAGAGGAATGTTAAAAGGAAGCAAAATGCCAGAGATATTTCCTGAATAATTTTAGCATTCATACTTGACTAATCTCCACAATTTTATTTTGTCAGTAACCTAGAAGAGTTACTAGTGGGGACACACAATATGTAGAGTAAATATTTTCTTTAAAAATAAACAAAAATTATGATGTTCAAAAGTGTAGTTCAGTAGGCATTTATGATACTTAAAATTAACATGTTTTATTAATTAATATTGAATGAGGGATTTTTTTTTTTAATTATTTTACAGGTTTGTCTGTTCCTGACCTTTATGAGGACTTTTAAGTCACCTGTGTCATGTTCTGCAAACCTTATGTCTATCATGACTAATGGACTGAGTTGTATTCAGGTACAAAATGTTTTAATTTTAAATGATAGTTGAAGGACTCAGAAGGATACTAATGTTAAAAAGATGTATAAATACATTTAGCTCTCATCATACACATAGTAAATAAGTAGTCTGCAAAATATATTTTTCCTCACAAATTTCCACGCATTGTTATGCCTATTTTACAGCTAGGGAATCAAACTCCAGGAATATATAGATTGTCAGACATTTGTACAAGCTTCTTAGTCATAATGTTTTTTCACCTGTCAACCTCCTAGAGATAATTTCATTGGATATGGAGGTATAGTAACACAAAGACAGATAGATATATATGGCGCTATATATATATATACACACACATAGGTATATAAACGAATGACTGAATTTTTTTAATCTGAAGTACAGGTAAAATAACTCATTCTGTCTGTGCTGTATGACTTACAGGTTATTGTGATTCCATGAACATTTATGTAGTAACGTTCTGATAGGTAACGTCCTCATGGCTTCATCATTTGATTTTTTTAAATCAGAAACATTGTTCTCTGTGACATTTCTTTTTTGTGTGTGTGTGTGGGCTGTGGATAAATATTAGCAAACATGATAGAGGGGCAATAGTACACTCAACAGTCAGCTGCTATGCAAGTTCTTGTCCTGTCAATCCATCTCAGTCACTGTTTAAATTAAATTTAATGAGATTTAATTTGTATAGGAGTAAATGAGATTTTATTTAAATGAAAAACAAATGAGATAGTTGTCAAGACACTGAGGGATAGTAGAACAGAGCAGAACAGATTCTAAGCAGAACAAAAAGGAAAATATTTTCTCAGTTAAAAGATTCTTTTGTCTTTTCTGCTTTTAGTGTTCTTGTTGATGGAAGTTGCTCTTCATTATCCACCAGTAAGGAGATTACAAAGTTAAATACTCTGATCACATTTTTTTATTTACATGATCAAAGAATAGGACCTGTTCTGTTTTGCTTTAACGGCAGTATGAAAACAAAAATTCCTTAGTAACAGAAATGGACGGTACAATGAAGATGGAATTTTATGTCAAAAAGAAGTGTCTTTGTTGGTTTGATAATGCTTCTCCCCTCTTTTACTCATGCCAGAGATCCTGAAAATGCTAAGTAAATTCAGATGTCACTCAAACTTGTGCTCTTTCATGCCCTTTGCTTTTTCCTGAAACTAACCTATGCATGTACTACTCTTTGTAACTTTTATTTTTGTTTAAATACGCAGCAAATGAACATTTTGTATTCAAAGATTTATGTCAAACTGCTAGTTTCTACAAGAGATATTCCTTTCCTCTCCATCTAAAAACCTACTTTTCTTCAGTGGCAAAAAGCAACTTTTATCTACTTCAAAGCCAAATTGTTCCCCTTTCTGGTCTTTAAGAATTGTACTACGTATTCATAAAAATTCTGGGGAGGAACAGCAATTTGAATGTTTCAAGCAATAGTTTGGCCACTTCTGCTTTGCCATCTTGGTTTCGCTTTCTTACATCTGAATATGTCAGTCTTCAAATACAAGGGCATATTTTGCATTTCTCAACCCTACCCATGGGATCAAAGGAAGAAAGATTAGCTGAAAGTCACCAAAATCTAAGGAATATTCAAATAGCCCTGTGGTGCTACATTTGAGAGAGATTAGGATGCTCCCAATACCAATGAATAACCAATAAATATATTAATATCAGTGAAGTCAGAATTATAAATTATGTTTGCACAAATGAACTTAATTATCATAAGTGAGGCATTCTTATTCTCAATATTTGTCTTTGTTTTTAAAAGCATTTTTTTACTGCGTGGACCAACAGGTTTTTTTACTGCTGTTCCACTCTTCCATGAAATATCTCTGCCACCTTTCTTCACAATTCCCGAATATTGAGAGGAGTATGATTGGAAAGGAGTTCCGTACAGGAACCTTGCTGACCTTTCTGATTCCTGCCTATCTGAATGTCTGAATGCACCATGCAGCTGTTCATAAACAAACTCTACATGACACCAGTATAGTATTTCTTTCTTGCCCCATTACACATCACTATTGGATATACTGCCTCTTTGATGCTAAGAGGTTATCTTTGGAGTTGCACTTTTTTCTGTTACATAGGCTGGTTAACACAATGACTTATATTTATTGTTCACTATTTAAACACTGTAAGCAAGTTTGTAATGAAGTAGTCACCCCAGTGTACAAATGTGGTTAGAAGAGATGTGACATCTGTAAAGAGAGGTCATATTTTTAATAGAGCAGGTAATATAGTTAGAAAAAGCAGCCAAACTTTTAGATAAATTTCCTTTTCTTTAGGTCTGACAAAGTAACAGTAAATTTCAAGGTAAAAACAGAATGTGATAATTTCTTTTAGTGTAAAAATAGATGAATTTGTATGTTCCTAATGATGTTTTCCCAAATCTGTTTGTCCCTGTCTTGCATACTGCTTTTTATGTTTCCCTCCCCAATTTCTGAAATATCCACAGTAATGCTAGGAGAGTTATCTATCTGTCTTTGAAGGATAATTGCTGTTCACATAAGCATTGTTAATTTTATATTTCACTCATATTGACTTTAAAATTTGCCCTCATGTGAAGTGGTTTTCACAAATTTCAACACAGGATACTTTGTGGGGTTAAAATATTGTGCTTTACTCATTTGTCCCCTGGCATACCTAACATAATACCTATTTTAATCTGGGTCAAAATTTGCCTGCGAATTAAGCCTGACATCCTTTCTTTAATGACATAAAGAAAAAATGCACAGATGTTGTTACATTTTGCAATGGAAGTATTTCCTTTCCTTACCCATTAGAGTGAATTTAATTTACAGTTGAGCTAGAACTTGATACATATACCTTCAGTACCTGCATACATTACTTTTCTCATATCATAAAACTGCATTGCATCATTTCAGGAAAAGCTACTCTAGAGGGTGACAATATAGTGAGCACTTCTTAGTATCAGCTATTCTTTTTCTCTCTGATTCAGATTACAACTCTTTGAGCACTATTTTCAGAATGGCATAAGTGTAGGAGTCTAATAAAAGTAAACATACTCAGAAAGTATGTTTTACTGCAGTTTAGTGTACTAAAGAACCTGAACTACCGTAACTCATGTCAGAAAGGACTGCAGCAAGCACTCTCATCAGAATCTGTACAGTGGAATGATACAGTTGCAGCTTCACTCCCCCAGAATACCAACAACAAACAATAGTACAGCGCAATACATGGAAGAGTTTCAGAGAAAATCCTGAGGAGTTTATAATCTGCATCAAACCATTAAGGCTGAGAGAGAGAGCCAGTTCACAAAAATGTAAATCTTTTGTCAGACAGAATTCTGTAACAAAATTTATAATACAGAATATAGGTGCTTCACCCTCTTCCCAATCAAATGACCAACCATTAGAACACACCAAATGACAGATTATGCTTTTACACTGAGCTACATGCATCTGATACAGCTGACAGACAGACATACAGCTCAGAAAAAAAAAGAAAATACTGCTGAAATGTATCCTGTCTTTACTCTTGCTACTGTATCCCAAGATCATAATCAAAAAGGGGCAAGAACAAAGTTTGAAAATGGCATATTCCTTCTTCTGTGCTCAAAAGTGAGCTTGCAAAATTTCTGCACTAACATAAAAATAAGTTCTGAAACCTTTCTTTGTGTTTCATAATTTTATTTGCTCTCTTGTATTTTCTTTTCTTTCATTTTTTCCCTACCTCCATGTCCCCTTTTGCTTAGTAAATAAATAAATAAATAAAAATTAAAAAAAAAGAAAGAGTTCATGCGCAAAAAAGGAAATAGGTAGAAAAGAAAACTTAAATCTTGAACCTAAAACTGAGGGTAAAATAAAATTTGTGACACTTTTCATTGCTATAAAAGTGGAAAAACTCACTGAAATACTTAGCTTCTGTTTACAATTTTCCCTCCAAACTGCCAAAGATTTTTATTTTTTTTTTACTCACTTGAATGATAACTTTAAAAGCTGTATTTATGATTCCTAATCAAGTCCATTGCCTCTTTTTCTGTAGAGGAGAAGGCAAACTGCAAAAGCTAAAGTTTGCCTACTTTTTTATATTCAAAGGTAGTCAGTTCCTAGTTTCCTTTTTGCTTCCTGTCCTCTTCAATAATAGAATCATAGCTGATAATTTCTCATAGTTTACTTACGCTTGCAAGCTTGGTTTGGTTTCTGTTTCTCCAGATAGCTGTACTACCAAATGATTTGCCTTCTTAAATATTCTTTATTTCCACTTGATATTCTTTCCGTCATAGCTTAATGTGCAATACCTTCTTGACCATGAACTTGCACATGAGTTATTACACTGTAATGCAGAGATATAGTATCATTGTGGGCAGATTCATTCTAAGTAGCCAAGATATTATTTAGTAAAGCTTAAGTTAGTTCAATGAAACTATAGCCTCATAAGCTTCAGAAGAAGCCTTACAAGCCTGCCTAAGATCTTAGCTACTGCTGGCTGTCTGTAGAAATGATTTTTTTAAAGTGTCAGATTTTTTTGATACTCAATATATGAGGCCTGTCTATATGTACAGCTATAGAAACTGAGATGGATAGATAAAGTTAGTTCTGAAACCTGCAGAGATTTCAGTTACACTGCTTTTTGCACTGTTGACATATCCAAACTGCAATTTTGGCAGGCAAGTAAGGCTGAGACTGCTTACTTGAAGGGATACTTATAGGTGGAATAAAACCTTCTGAGACTGTACATTCTGGATTCATCCTAGATCGACTCATTTGACTATTTTCTTTGCAGAATATAAAATGTGCATTCTCATTCCACAGACGTTTCTTCACTGTATCTCATTGTATTGTGGAGAATCGACAAAAAAAGCTATAAAGAAAGGGAAGACAGGGAAATGGAGACAGAAATTCTTCCTTTAATTTGGTTAAGATATTTATAAATTATTTCCCCCTGCAATAGTGCTCTAAGTCTGCTTAAAGTATTTATGATAATATCCTCACTGGGAAACTGACTATCTGTGGTTTTCTTACCAAAAAAAAGGAAGCACATAAATCTGCTAGGATGTACTGACATGTCTTCTAGATCCAGGTATCTTTTGCATTGTCCTAAGTGTCAAATTTCTTCATTGTCACACATAAAACGTTGTAGAATAATCCAGTTATATTTTTTCCTGGAGTATTTTTTTTTCCGTTTTCTTCAATTCTATAATTTTAGCATTATTATTTAGGTAGCAAATTATGTTAGTAGAATATGTACTCTATCATCTAAACTAATAGAGCAAGTAAAGTGCTGGAGTAAGTGTTCCTATTTAGTTTTTTCCATCATGAATTTTAGAGAAATGAGTTCTCTGTACCTTTAATCTAGTCTAATGAGATTGGCAACTGTTGAAATTTGTAGTGGTGACACTTAATACCACTCTGCAAGGGTTAGGCTGATAGTATTATGAAATGATATATCATTTGGTGATACCAACCAATCTCCAAATGAAGATGAACTCACCTGAAGTTAAGAAGCTAACTCCCCACTCATTTCTAAGCCATTCAGCACCCTTATTACAGCCCCTTGTTTCTTTTCGAAGCCACTAGCGAGGTGGGTATCGGTCTCTTTCCCCAAGTAACAAGCGATAGGGCAAGAGGAAATGGCCTCAAGTTGTGTCAGGGAAGGTTTAGACTGGATATTAGGAAAAAATTCTTCACGGAAAGGGTTGTCAAGCACTGGAACAGACTGCCCAGGGAAGCGGTTGAGTCACCATCCCTGGAGGTATTTAAAAGACGTGTAGATGTGGTGCTTAGGGACATGGTTTAGTGGTGGACTTGGGAGTGTTAGGTTTACGGTTGGACTTGATGATCTTAAAGGTCTTTTCCAACCTAAATGATTCTATGATTCTATGATTGTATGAATAAATGCTAAAATTGAATACATATATATTATGTCTAACACTAAATCCTAATGATCTTTGGATTTCTACCTGGCTGTTTAATTGACATTCATTTTTTAGTAGCTAGACACAGTCTTTAATCCAGCAAATCTAAATTGCTGTTTCTCAGCTCTACATATTCATATGCAGAGATGTGTGGTTCATATCAAGCAATTAAGTGATTTAATGTTTGCTTCTTTACTGCCACTGAGGTTGGACTTCTGATTTGATACCCTCAAAGCTGTCAGGTTGAGTTACTCTGATAGTTTAAGTTTAATATTCAGAAGTTTTTTGCTTTTCATTACAACCATTGAAATGACACTCAGTATTTTATAGTAAAATACATATATTCTATTTCATATACTCATAATATTCATGAATTTACAGTAGCTAGTTATGATTTTCTAGAGAAAGGTCTCAAGTTGACATGACTATACTTCTAAAGAAAAAGGGTTCTAGTGATGATAAGAATATGACAAACATGGTGAAATATAGCACTGGTATAGAAAATGGTATTTTTTCCCAATACTTTTTGTGTCAGTCAATGACATGTAGCCAGTATGTCAGAAAATGTCTGTAACACGGAGCTCTGCAAGGCATCAGAGGCAGAGCCCTGTGACAAGAATTTGTGGTCAGACCTGGAAGAGCAGACATCATGTCATTCCTGATCCTTCTTTAGTCCATAGGAGGCCTATCATCTTATTCTTCTCAGTGTCACAAATTTTACAGTTTACCTTCTGCGCACAGAACTACAACAGCTCCATAGCCATTAAACTAACTAGCCCTTTATTTCCTGAGTTACTTGTTGCCACTATCTGTATAAAACTGTGGTTGTACCATGAAAAGATAAGGAAAAGCAAAACAGAGGAAAAATTGTTGTTAGAGATAAACCAAACCCATATAAAGCAACAGGCAGGTCGATACAAGTTCAGAAATAGTAAGCCTAACAACCCTTAGAGCTGAGGCCTTGCAAACTCAGTGCTGTTAGCAGTGACAATACTGTAGTGTGGGGCTACAGGGCTACATGAACAAACAAAATATTTCACTCACTCTCCACCCACCCTTCTGCCAGAGAAAATCCTGCACCTTCATCATCACTGTAAAAATACCTACATAGGATTATTTATTTATTTTAGCAAGAGAAGGCTACTCTTCATTATTATTAGTGATTCTTGCAAAGCACTGCGGCTTTTTATAACTGAAGGAGAACCTATCTTGGCAATCCTACTCATTATCAGAGCTGCAAGACCATGGAGTGGCTATGTTCATATGATTTAGCCTCCTGACTTCATAGATTTGGGTCTTTACATCTTAAAATAAATTAATTTAAAGCTGCTATGAGTCTTTTTTTATTGAATTAAATGAGGTCCATACTAAGCCTTAGGACAGGATGTCAGTCAGGTCCAAGTTTGATGTAGCTCTGCTCAACATTAATTATGTAAGATTTCCCATTTGAGGTTAGCAGGAAAAAATATCTACAGATAAGCAAAAAGGTTCTTTTAAATTGAGGAAAGTTTATTAGCTGGTGTAAACCAGGAAAGCTCCAGAATGGATCCATGACTTGCAATACAGTTTTATTAACGGCTTTATTTTCATAGAATCATAGAATAGTTTGGGTTGGAAGTGACCTCTGAAGGTCATCTAGTCCAACCCCCCTGCCGTGGGCAGGGACATCTTCAACTAGATCAGGTTGCTCAGAGCCCCGTCCAACCAAATTTTGTTTTCTTCATGCGTTTGAGAACAAAATCTCAACAGTTTTTAGCAATCTATACTAATTTAAGAATATCTCTAGCAGAATTCTGAAAAAGTGGTTAGCAAAATAGACACATTTGAACTGAATTTCCCAGAAGTCTTTTTTTTTTTTTTTTTTTTTTTTGGAGAAACATTGTAGAATATGGATAATCTGATATGCAATCCATGGTATATAGTAATTCCAGAGCTAGAACCATTTTATTCTGAGGCATCTACCTCACAAGAAAAGGAAGTTATCACAAATGCACACACTTTATGACACAAAGTATTTTTCAAGATTTATTTACTAGTTCTTTTTCTGGCCAAAATCTTGTCAGAAAATAGTTCTTGGCAAAGACACTAAGGGAAAGGATTTTTTTTTTTTTCTTCCTGAGGATTTTTTACAAGAGATTTGCTGACATTTGTAACCTTAAAAAAAAAAAAACATAGGTGGAATAAGTCTTGCAGTTTTTTTCGTTTTTTCACTCCAATTAGACCTAACAAGGTAAAAACCTTTGTAAATCTGAGTCCAGCTGCTCACTCAGTTCCTCTGGTTCATAGGTGATTGCTCTGCCATATAATCCCATCTTCTGCATCTGCCAGTTTGGCAATGCCTCCTTCAAACTGTAAATATCCTGGCTGTTCTAAAATGTTTTTCTAAACTCATGTAAGTAGGAGTTGGTATTGGAGAGGCCAGCAAAACATTGTATAATGAAAACTGTTACTACAAAGGCTTCTAAATAGAGGAAATCCCCCAATAACCTATCAGAGCAGGATTTTTTGCCTCCATATTAAAATTTCCTTTCATGTGGTTAGTTTACATAAAGTGGCTACCTAGGGATATTCTTTACAATTAGTTGGCATATTGTTTGTGTTCTTGTTGCTACCCTGTTCATATAATGAACTGAAATCAGATGAAAGAAGTTTTATCCCCCCCAATACCTGAGAGACTGCAACCCCCCTCCAAGTTTGCCATTTAAATCCCAACTGTGCTGTTGCCTTTAACTGTGCAAGACAGCACATTTTGTAGATTAAACCAATAAACTAGCAAACATAAAAGAAACAAATCTCATAATTGTGGATTTCAATTAAAGAAAGGAGGATCAAAGCAAACATTCTGCTTGAAATTGCACAGCTGCTATCTACACAAAATGAGAAAAAAACCCCTTCTCCAGCTAGCCATAATTTTTGGGGTGGGGGAAGGAGGAGGGAGAGCTCAAACCCTGCAGTAGGACAGATTGCTTATGCTTCTCACGTCCCAATCAGTAATACAGAAATATTGAGTAATAAATTCCCTGCCTCTCCTGATCGGAGAAGCTCCCACCATCTGTGAAAGACAATTTGTAACAGCTTTAGTATTAAGATTCAGTAAACAGACAATCACAAGCATTGTGCCAAACAGTGCCTACATTTGGAGAAAAAACATAAAGCAAAAGCATGAGTAACACCACGACCCTTGTATTGCAAAATTATCCAGCAAACAAACCAGTTTCGATTGCAGAGGGTTTCTTTTTTTTCCTTCTTTCCCCAGTCAGCAAGGAGTGCTGGAGCCTGCACACAATTCAGCTACATCTGTGGGCTGTGTATGTAGGCCTTATCCTAATGTGTTGAATTATTATTGATGGCTGAGGCAGTTCTGCTCTGCTGGTGAACCAATAATGTCAAGGCAGTACCTGCAAGATTAATTATAGGAGAGAATAGGCTCTGGTTTCCAGGGACTGAGACATTAATAGAGACTGAGCATTAGTTTCAGGGGATTCAACAGACAGCTGAACAAATGCCTCAGACAATGTTATACATGCTAAATCCTGGCACTTACTTCTTAACAGTACTGAAAAAAATGTTTAGAACAATTGTGTTTAAACTGGGAAAAACAGAAGGCTCTATAAACCAAAAGAAAAGGAAACAAAACAATACTGAGGTTGTTAAAGCAAGTTAGGCTCTATAAACGTATGTGAGCATATTGCCCTCTGCAATGTACTGAAGAGAAAGGAGACTAACTAATTTCTGTAGCATTAGCAGAAAAAGAAACTGCTTTTTGGTGACTGACAGTACCTAGGTTTTCAAAATACATATGACATTCTACACATGGAAATATAAGTTGGATCAAAAAGCAGAATGTTTTATGCTATTTTTCTTGCACCGCTGCAGTGGAAATTTGTGCTCCATGAAGCATTTTAGCTGTAGAGGACTGAGAATATGTAGTGGATGAAGCTGCAGCCATAGCAACAGCTACATAAATTTTCAGGCAATGACAAGGCACACGGTACAAAATTTAAGCAGTATAACTCCTACACTGGCTTCAAAAAAAAAAAAAAAAGTGGAGAAGAGGGTGTTGAACGCTGTTTATTACAAAGTAAACATGCCTTCCACCTTATCGAGACCCTGGGCTTCCTGCATTTTGCTCATGTGATCAGAGGCGCAGCTGAGAGGTTAGTTGTAACTCTCTATCTTGTCCTTTAGCTTTGGCAGGTGATATCCCTCTTTCTCTCTTTTGTTATCTCCTAGGCCTAATATTTTTGAAAGAGCCTTGGGAATTTTGAGGCCCAATTTTCAATATATTGTCCAACTCCCCACCCTTTGTGCCTTTTTCTAGTTGTGCAATATTTTTGACAAAATAATCCCAAAATGAATAAAACCTAGAGGTTGGTGTGGCTCAACACAACAAAGTATAGGCTTATGAAACTGATCACAAAAGAGAATGAAAAAACTTCACACTTCACTGATTTTACAGTTTCACAATTGCTAAGTGCATCACTGCTTTTCTTCAAACTTGAAACAGCAGCAGGAGAACTATTAAGCAAATGCACTTGAGATTGAAAGATCCACAGTCGAAGGATATATTCAAGGTTCCATCTTTACTTTGTGTCCTTAGCTTCTGGGTGATTTCTTTCACAATGTCCTGTGAAACTCCACTGCCAATTTTTCATTGCCCACAGATCCAGGATAGGAGACCCCGAGGAACTTTGCACATCTCAGACTACCTGGGAGCTTCGCAAGCCTAATAGAGGTGACAATGAAGCTGACAAAAGGGATTCAAATTATGCTCTGAAATAAAACAGTGAGGCTCCCAAACATGCTTTTACTCCATGCTGGAAAGAATACCAATCTTTAAAATATGTTTTCAAAACCAAACCATGTTAAAATACGTAATTTCAGCTGGAACACATAATTTTTTTTTTTTTTAGGTCTGTGTTTTAGTTACTGAGTCCATGACAAACCTTAGGGATGTTCTTTTGAAACAGACATAACTTCACAAAGCCTTGCCGTTCTGACAAAGTGGAGAATACCAGTGAAGTTATATTGATCTGAAAAGAATATGACCAACTTGAATAGCAAACCTATTTTCTCCCTCATGAGTTCAATTCATTTTGGCCAAGAGTGATTTAGTTCATATTGAATAAATAAAAGTACAAAGCCTACATCCAGCACTTGAGTGTAGGAAAGCATCTCCTGCTACACTGTTCCTAGGGGAGTCTTGGGAAGGAATGAAGTCTTGAAGCTGAATCTTGTTGAGCTGAACTACGAAAAAAGACAGTTTGGAATTGTTCAGTTTGTCCCTGTATCTTTTCTATGCCGATTTTGATTTAAGCGGCTCAACAGTCACATAAATAATGCTCAGTTTCCTGTCATATGCCATAAAGAAGTCGCAAGATGTTAGAAGCGTGACTGACAGTAGAGTATATTACTATGTTTGTTACCATCCTGAAGATGATCTCTTGCAAGAGTGATTAGTTAGCTAAAATGTCACATTATTCCCAACCATATTTGAAGAAAGTGAGATGTCATGGCTTCACCGTGTCTTTATCAAACAGTAGTTTGTGGAGGTGTAAAGAAACATGACAAAACTCTGTTATGTGACAGCATCATTCTTTTTGAAGCTCTATTTGATCTTGTAGTCAAAGGTTGTCATTTTTCTGCCCAACCATCAGCTGGTATTTTTCTTACTGATGGTCTGAGTTTTGGAATGAAAGGCATGCTGAACCTAAAAGTCCAGGCCTGGATTTTTTTTCCCCCCAAACTCTAAAAAGTTTTAAAATAGGAAATAAAAAGTCTTAAATGATATAAAAACATTATCTTAATTTTGTGTAGGTACTTCAGAAGTATTTAAACTAGAATAAATTTATAGACATTATAAATCTAAGTTCCCATGAAGAGAAAACAACTTGCCTCAAAGAATCTGGACTCAGAGAGAAGACAGGTAGGTCAAGTACATTCAGTCCAGAGCAAATCATAGGTAGGGTGGGCTATTTTAAAGCAATTAGGCCTTTTGACAATCAGATTTAGCATACTGAGGATTTCCCCCAAATGGTACAGTATATCGCTGAATGCTGTTGGCATGCAAAAGCACCAGAACTTAACAAGAAACAGATTTGTGTCAAAACTCCAGAGCAAAACCTCTGTTTATAATATCACTTTTGAAGCCACAGACTTTTTATTACCTTACTGTAACCAAACTCTCAGAAAATTGCTTCTCTCCCTCACAGTGGAAAATAAGTGGTACAAATGTATCAGACACATCTTTGATCGGTTGATAGGCATTTGGAAATGGTAAGGAAAAGGCAAATTCTAGATACTTTCTCCTGAGGCGTGGAAGGTGTTATGCAGGTGTTATGACCTGATCAACTTCAATTTGCACTGCAGTGTAGCGCATCATGCTGAAATGATATCCTGTCTGAGTTTTCATCCATGCAAATGTTACTGTATCCTGAAACTCAGTTCAGAAGGTAAGCAACATTTGAACAACATTAGCCAAGGTAACGAATATAGAGAAGCAGTAAACTAAGGAGGCAAGGAATTACAGAACAGAATAGTCATTCCTAAATGAGAAGATTCATCAAACTAAGAATTAACTATTTAGTGCAGTGGACATTATTACCAGCACCTCAGAACTGAAACTAGAAGCTCTGTAAAAAACATGTCTGTGATAAAGCAAAGAAAAAATCTGAGAAAAAATGATGATTCTTCCTTTGGGTAGCTATTAAAATTGGACTTGTTTGGGTTATTCCCATACCCAGACTTACTACGAACCCATCTTTGTGTGTTATTTTTTTGTCAATGTTGATAGTTCCTCTCTTCCATCAGGAAAACCAGATAACAAAGGAAGAAGAAAAGTTACAGCTTATTAAATATTTATGCTAGTGGTAGAAGAAAATTATGTTTTTGTCTTCCAAGAATTAGTGCTATTATTGTATTTTAAATAATAAAGAAATGCATTTTTTTTTTTCAGAGTTTGTAACCCACTGTCTTGGTTACTATCTTACTATCAACAAAAGAAAAAATAGGAAAGCTTTATAACAACATTAGAGCTTCCTAGAGGAAAAAGGGAAAAATTAAAAAGTGTTGAAGCTTTATTTTGTGTTCATATTCTGAAGTTTTTTGAGGTGTTTGACAATCCTAATATAAGCTTCTATTGAATACTAGCACTCTGTGTATAAGTACATTCTAAATTATCTATGTACCTAACTTTTTGCACTTTTGAAAAGCCAGTTTTGTTTCTTAAAATATGTTGAACATAAAATACAATGCACAAATGCATTGGAAAAGTTCCAAGTAAGCTCTTCCTTTAGACATTTGTTAAGACTTCCTATAATTTCTGGCAAAAAAAAAAAAACCCAGTAGTATTCAAAACTAGGTTTGAAATGTCTTTTAAGTGTTTAGTGAATAAGAGCTGTATCACTTGTACATCTTATATTAATGTAGTAGCTTTGCCTCAGCACCGATACTGACACCTACGTTTCTTCTTGTGCTGCATGGAAAAGCTATTGAAGTCAGAATTTAAAAGTGATTCCTATTTTTTCTGAACATTAACTTAGTCAAGTACAGTACATTGTTACTTGAATCCATGATCAAAAGAGGCATATTTTCCTAAGACAAAGTCAATTTCTGGCAAAAGATGTAGTAGAAATTTACAACACAAAAAACATTAACAGAATAAAATAACTTTTAATCTCTACCCATTTTTCCTTCCTGAAGAGAATAATTAGAGTCCCACCAACACAACTGGCACACCAGCTATCATACTGTGTCCCTGCTTCTGAGTGGATATTCACTATTTTTTAATTGATGATAAGAAGAAATTATTTTTCTTGCGTGTGTGAACTTCTAGGGAAAAACTGCATTTGTGTGCAATTTTTTACACAAATGTTTAGTGGGGAGCTCAATGAGTGATTTCACAGCTTTATAAAAGTATTGATAAAGTTCAGCTCATGAAAAATGAAGGGATTTGAAAGTTTTTGTGTCTGTACTTGCTATAGTCAAGTGCTATAACTCAGGGTAGGTTAATCCAGATAAGCAGGAGGCTGTCCACTAAATAAAAGTGAAATACCTGCCTTCAGTAATGCGTGACTAGTGCTCCACAGCCTATGTTTGTGGTTCTGCTCCATGGAACCCAGTGCCAGCATTTTAGCCCAGATGGCTGTAGGGATGAAGGGTGGCTGCGGTCCCCCCTGTAAAAGATGGTTGTAGCAGTAGGTGACTGTGTGTATCTCACTGTGTGTGGGAAGGGAAGGGAAGGGAAGGGAAGGGAAGGGAAGGGAAGGGAAGGGAAGGGAAGGGAAGGGAAGGGAAGGGAAGGGAAGGGAAGGGAAGGGAAGGGAAGGGAAGGGAAGGGAAGGAAGGGAAGGGAAGGGGAGGGAAAGGAAGGGGAGGGAAAGGAAGGGGAGGGGAGGGGAGGGAAAGGAAAGGAAAGGAAAGGAAAGGAAAGGAAAGGAAAGGAAAGGAAAGGAAAGGAAAGGAAAGGAAAGGAAAGGAAAGGAAAGGAAAGGAAAGGAAAGGAAAGGAAAGGAAAGGAAAGGAAAGGAAAGGAAAGGAAAGGAAAGGGAAGGGAAGGGAAGGGAAGGGAAGGGAAGGGAAGGGAAGGGAAGGGAAGG